>NW_027328806.1:148816-443840 GCF_048564905.1 Vicugna pacos | reverse complement strand
ACAGCCATATATCCTAACCTCCTCTTCCTCGTGCATTCTATAGGTAGACACATACATACATAGGCAGACACCCACAGACACACACATACACACACTGGCGTCCTACTTCTCCTCACTTAATTAGGTAGTGAGACACACTAATCTCCTCCTCCATTAGATAATAGATCGAGAAACGCAATAGACTCTTCCTCATCCTCCATTAGATAGATAGTGAGATTGACTGATAAACACACTAGCCTCTTTGTTCTCCTGTAGAGGGACAGACAGATAGCCAGACACTTTGGAATCCTTCTTCTTCTCCATTAGATAATAATACAGACAGACTCACAGACACACAGACAGACATACACACTACTCTTCTCCTCCCCTGAGAGTCAGAGAGATAGACACTGTAGCCTCCTTCTTCTCGATTAGATAAACGTACATATATAGATATCTGTTACAGTGACAGAGAGACAGACATACTAGCTTACTCCCCCTCCATTAGGTGCACACATAGACTGATACAAATATACAGTAGAATACCCCCCTTGACTTTCCGGTTCATTGATACACAGACCCGCACGCACACACAGACACACAGACACACACAGACACACACACACACACACACACACACACACACACACACACACACACACACACGGTAGCCTCCTCCTCTTCCTCAAATTTGAAGTTATGTAGATAGACACACTAACCTACTCCTCCAATACACAGACACATAAAAAGGCACACTAGCCTATAGGTATGCCTCCTTTAGATAGATAGGTAGTTAGGTAGATAGATAGATAGATAGATAGATAGATAGATAGATAGATAGATAGATAGAAAGATAGATACATAGGCAGGCAGGAAGATACAGAGACATACAAGTCTCCTCCTCCTCCGTTAGATAAGCAGACGGGCACACACATAGGCTAGCCTCTCCCATCCTCCTCTAGGCAGGCAGTCAGACAGACAGACACACTAGTGTCGGGGTGCGGTCTGTGGACAGGGATCAGCAGCGTTGTCCAGGGGCAGGAGTGCCACTGGCGAGTCATAGCGTTTTATCCCATGTCCCACCCTGCCTTGCCTGGGGGTGGCATCCGCTCCCCCAAGTTCACCGGACTCAGACATTTGAAGTCTCCCTGCTTTGGGAGCGGGCGTGCTGAGGTCAGGGGAAGAGTTCAGCGGCAGATATGGAGGCGGCACAGCAGCTAAGGGGGATGCCTCGGGGAGTCGATCATTTTCCTACCATCTCCCCCTCTCCTGGCCTCGGGATGTCCTCTGCTACCCCAGGTGTGCGGGATTTAATTCTCCTTGTCAGCCAGGTCCTGGGAGGCTGCTGCGGTGATCTCTGGGTACAGGGACGTTGAGGGGAGCAGACTACATCGGGTGAGCCGATCAGGTTGCTCCCATCTCCACAAGGGCCTGGCCTGGAAACGGGCTCTCCTGCCCCGGGTTCACAGTATCCATGTTTCCATGTCAGCCTTCGCCCCGAAGGCGGGCCCGGTGTGATAAGGGGCTGCAGTGAGGAGGCGGGTCTGCCCCACCGAGCCCCTGTATTTGCTCAGATCTCCCCCTTGGCCGG
This sequence comes from Vicugna pacos, assembly GCF_048564905.1. Classification (NCBI taxonomy): domain Eukaryota; kingdom Metazoa; phylum Chordata; class Mammalia; order Artiodactyla; family Camelidae; genus Vicugna; species Vicugna pacos. The sequence continues at coordinate 442,270 of NW_027328806.1, read as the reverse complement.
TCCTAGGGTTGGTTTCTGCTACCCTAGGTACTCGAGGTGCACATCTCTGTGTTTTCCGGCTCCCGTGAAGCGGGTGTGGGGTGGGGCGCGGCGGGGGTCGGGCTGGGGCTTGGCGCGCGCAGCTATAGAAAGAGCAGAAGCGGCAGGCACGGGCTGCCCTGGCAAGCCTGTGGGTTCCCATCCATTGTCCCCCTCAGACTGCAATGGGGGCACCCTCTGTTGCTTCAGGGTGGCAATTGCCATCCCTCCAGGTGAGTCGAATACTGAGAGGCTTCCTCCATTAGACAGACAGAGAGACAAATAAATAGACAGTCAGACACACTAGCGTCTTCCTCCATTTAGACACAGCCATCTATCCTAACCTCCTCCTCCTCATCCATTATAGAGGGAGACAGAAACATAGACAGACAGACATGCACAAACACACACACACTAGCCTCCTCCTTCTCTTCCAATAGGTAGATAGGTAGATAGACAAACTAACCTCCTCCTCCAACAGACACACAAGTAAAAAGTCACACTTGGCTCCTGCTATGCCTCCACTTGATAGATAGTAAGATAGATAGATAGATAGATAGATAGATAGATAGATAGATAGATAGATAGATAGATAGATAGATAGGCAGGCCAATAGAGAGACCTACTCGCCGGCTGCTCCTCCGTTAGGTAAAACGACAAACACACACGTAGACTAGCCCCTCCCATTCTTAAATATCTAGGCAGTCAGGCTGGTAGTCAGACAGACACACAATCCAGACATGGGTGTTCTGGGGAAGGGGTTTGACGGAAGCGACTGGGGAATAGGGTGCCACTGTCGAGCTAGAGGATATTCTCCCTTGTCCCTAGCTGCCTTGCCTGGACGAGGCATCTGCTCCCCCAAGTTCACCGGACTCAAACTTTTAAAGTCGCCCTGCTCCTGGGAGCGGGCGTGGTGAGGTCAGGGGAAGAGGTCGGCAGCAGAGGCGGAGACAGAGGCTGCACAGCAGCAAACGGGGATGCCTCGGCGGCTTGGTCATTTTCCTCCGAACTCCACCTCTTCTGCCCTCGGGGCGGCCTCTGCTAACCCAGGTTTCCGGGATTGAGTTCTCCTTGTCAGCCAGGTCCTGGGATGCTGGTGAGGTGACTTCAGAGGACAGGGACGTCGTGGGGAGTGGACTGCCTCTGATCAGCCGATCAGTTTGCTCCCATCTCCACAGCGGCCTGGCCTGGGGGCGGCCTCTCCTGCCCCAGGTTCACCGTATGCATGTTTCCATGTCAGCGTCCGCCCTGGAGGCAGGCGCGGTGCGATCAGGGGCTGCAGTGAGTAGTCGGGGCTGCCCCACCGAGCCCCTGTTATTGCTCAGATCTCCCCCTTGGCCGGTTCTAGGGTTGATCTCTGCTACCCTAGGTACACGAGGTGCACATCTTTGCGTATCTTTGCGTTTCCCGGCTCCCGGGAGGCGGGCAGGGGTGGCCTGTGGGCGGGGCGGGGGCGGGGCTGGGGCGGGGCGGTGGCGGAAACCAAGAGGGCAGAAGCAGGAGGCATGGGCTGCCCAGGCAAGCCTGTGGGTTTCTATCCAGTGTCCCCCTCAGCCTGCAGTTGGGGCGTTGGGGCGCCCCCTGCTGCTTCAGGGTGGCAATTGCCATCCCCCCAGGTGGCACGAATACTGGGATTCTTCCTACAGTAGACACACAGAGAGACAAAGAAATAGACAGACAGACACACTAGCCTCTTCCTCCATTTAGAAACAGCCATATATCCTAACCTCCTGCTCTTCATCCATTAAATAGTTAGAAAGATACATACATACTCAGACACACACACACACACACACACACACACACACGCCCCCCCCCACACAAACTCTAGCCTCCTCCTGGTCATAAATTACTCAGGTTCATAGACACACTAATCTCCTCCTCCATTAGATAATACTTAGACAAACTTAATAGACTATTTATCTTCCTCCATTAGATACATAGTCAGTGAGATTGATGGATACACACACAAGCCTCTACCTACACATGCTAGAGAGACACACAGATAGCCAGACACACGGGCCTCCTCCTTCTACTCGATTAGATATAAGCTCATACATGGATATCTTATATATAAACAGACACACAGACAGAAATACTAGCCTTCTCCTCCTCCATTAGATGCATATAAAGACTCATAGACTGGCACAGTAGCCTCCTTCCCCTTTACTTACAGATACATAGTAGACAGACCCGCACGCAAACACGCACACGCACACACACTGCCCCCCTCCGCTTGCTCAAATAGGTAGATAGGTAGATAGATACATTAACCTCCTCCTTCAACAGACAAAAAAATAAAAGACACACTAGCCTACTCCTACGCCTCACATAGATAGATAGATAGAGAGAGAGATAGATAGATAGAGAGATAGAGAGATAGAGAGATACATAGATATATATGCAGGCAAGGAGATAGACATGCTAGTCTCCTCTTCCTCCGTTAGATAAACAGACAGACACACACATAGAGTAGCCTCTCCCATCCTCCAATAGATAGGCAGTTAGGCTGGAAGTCAGACAAACAGACTCACTAGAGGCAGGGTGCGGTCTGGGTTGGGGTCGGCGGCGGTGACAGGGAATTAGGATGCCCCTGGCGAGACAGAGGATTTTCTCCCTTGTCCCTAGCTGCCTTGTCTGGGGGGGCCTCCGCTCCTTCAGATTCGTAGGACTCTGCCCGCCTGCCGCCGGGCCTGCTCCCCTGGCGAAGGCGTGGTGAAGGCCTGGGAAGAGATTGGGGACAGAGGAGAGGCAGCACAGCAGTTAAGGGGCATGCCTCGGCGACTTGGTCATTTTGCTCCCATCTCCCCATCTCCTGGGCTCTGGGCAGCATCTACTTCCCAGGTTTGCGGGAGTTAAGTCTTCTTGTCAGCCAGGTCATGGGATGATGGTGAGGTGAGTTCACGGGACAGTTACGTACCAGGGAGTGGACTGCCCAGGTTGAGACGATCAGTTTGCTCACATCTATACAGGGGCTTGGGCTGGGGGCGGTATCTCCTGCCCCAGATTCACAGAATGAATGTTTCCAGGTCCACCTGCCCCCTGGAGGCAGGCGTTCTACGGACAGAGGCTGCAGTGAGGAGGCGGGGCTGCCCCACCCAGCCCCTGTATCAGCTATCATCTCCTCCTTGGCGGTCCAGGGGTCCGTCTCTGGTACCCTGGTACAAGAGGTTAACTCATGTTTTGGCAAGAACCCGGGAGGCGGGCGAGGGGTGGTCAAGGGGCGGGGAGGGGGCGGTGCGGTGGTGGCCAAAGGGAACAAAGAAGCTGGGGCCAAGGGTGGCTAGACAAGCCTGTGAACTTCCAACCTGCGGCAAACTCAGACTGCAGTTGGGGCGCCCCCTGCTGCTTCAGGGTGGCAATTGCCATCCCCCCAGGTGGCACGAATACTGGGATTCTTCCTACAGTAGACACACAGAGAGACAAAGAAATAGACAGACAGACACACTAGCCTCTTCCTCCATTTAGAAACAGCCATATATCCTAACCTCCTCTTCCTCATGCATTCTATAGGTAGACACATACATACATAGGCAGACACCCACAGACACACACATACACACACTGGCGTCCTACTTCTCCTCACTTAATTAGGTAGTGAGACACACTAATCTCCTCCTCCATTAGATAATAGATCGAGAAACGCAATAGACTCTTCCTCATCCTCCATTAGATAGATAGTGAGATTGACTGATAAACACACTAGCCTCTTTGTTCTCCTGTAGAGGGACAGACAGATAGCCAGACACTTTGGAATCCTTCTTCTTCTCCATTAGATAATAATACAGACAGACTCACAGACACACAGACAGACATACACACTACTCTTCTCCTCCCCTGAGAGTCAGAGAGATAGACACTGTAGCCTCCTTCTTCTCGATTAGATAAACGTACATATATAGATATCTGTTACAGTGACAGAGAGACAGACATACTAGCTTACTCCCCCTCCATTAGGTGCACACATAGACTGATACAAATATACAGTAGAATACCCCCCTTGACTTTCCGGTTCATTGATACACAGACCCGCACGCACACACAGACACACAGACACACACACACACACACACACACACACACACGGTAGCCTCCTCCTCTTCCTCAAATTTGAAGTTATGTAGATAGACACACTAACCTACTCCTCCAATACACAGACACATAAAAAGGCACACTAGCCTATAGGTATGCCTCCTTTAGATAGATAGGTAGTTAGGTAGATAGATAGATAGATAGATAGATAGATAGATAGATAGATAGAAAGATAGATACATAGGCAGGCAGGAAGATACAGAGACATACAAGTCTCCTCCTCCTCCGTTAGATAAGCAGACGGGCACACACATAGGCTAGCCTCTCCCATCCTCCTCTAGGCAGGCAGTCAGACAGACAGACACACTAGCGTCGGGGTGCGGTCTGTGGACAGGGATCAGCAGCGTTGTCCAGGGGCAGGAGTGCCACTGGCGAGTCATAGCGTTTTATCCCATGTCCCACCCTGCCTTGCCTGGGGGTGGCATCCGCTCCCCCAAGTTCACCGGACTCAGACATTTGAAGTCTCCCTGCTTTGGGAGCGGGCGTGCTGAGGTCAGGGGAAGAGTTCAGCGGCAGATATGGAGGCGGCACAGCAGCTAAGGGGGATGCCTCGGGGAGTCGATCATTTTCCTACCATCTCCCCCTCTCCTGGCCTCGGGATGTCCTCTGCTACCCCAGGTGTGCGGGATTTAATTCTCCTTGTCAGCCAGGTCCTGGGAGGCTGCTGCGGTGATCTCTGGGTACAGGGACGTTGAGGGGAGCAGACTACATCGGGTGAGCCGATCAGGTTGCTCCCATCTCCACAAGGGCCTGGCCTGGAAACGGGCTCTCCTGCCCCGGGTTCACAGTATCCATGTTTCCATGTCAGCCTTCGCCCCGAAGGCGGGCCCGGTGTGATAAGGGGCTGCAGTGAGGAGGCGGGTCTGCCCCACCGAGCCCCTGTATTTGCTCAGATCTCCCCCTTGGCCGGTCCTAGGGTTGGTTTCTGCTACCCTAGGTACTCGAGGTGCACATCTCTGTGTTTTCCGGCTCCCGTGAAGCGGGTGTGGGGTGGGGCGCGGCGGGGGTCGGGCTGGGGCTTGGCGCGCGCAGCTATAGAAAGAGCAGAAGCGGCAGGCACGGGCTGCCCTGGCAAGCCTGTGGGTTCCCATCCATTGTCCCCCTCAGACTGCAATGGGGGCACCCTCTGTTGCTTCAGGGTGGCAATTGCCATCCCTCCAGGTGAGTCGAATACTGAGAGGCTTCCTCCATTAGACAGACAGAGAGACAAATAAATAGACAGTCAGACACACTAGCGTCTTCCTCCATTTAGACACAGCCATCTATCCTAACCTCCTCCTCCTCATCCATTATAGAGGGAGACAGAAACATAGACAGACAGACATGCACAAACACACACACACTAGCCTCCTCCTTCTCTTCCAATAGGTAGATAGGTAGATAGACAAACTAACCTCCTCCTCCAACAGACACACAAGTAAAAAGTCACACTTGGCTCCTGCTATGCCTCCACTTGATAGATAGATAGATAGATAGATAGATAGATAGATAGATAGATAGATAGATAGGCAGGCCAATAGAGAGACCTACTCGCCGGCTGCTCCTCCGTTAGGTAAAACGACAGACACACACGTAGACTAGCCCCTCCCATTCTTAAATATCTAGGCAGTCAGGCTGGTAGTCAGACAGACACACAATCCAGACATGGGTGTTCTGGGGAAGGGGTTTGACGGAAGCGACTGGGGAATAGGGTGCCACTGTCGAGCTAGAGGATATTCTCCCATGTCCCTAGCTGCCTTGCCTGGAGGAGGCATCTGCTCCCCCAAGTTCACCGGACTCAAACCTTTAAAGTCGCCCTGCTCCTGGGAGCGGGCGTGGTGAGGTCAGGGGAAGAGGTCGGCAGCAGAGGCGGAGACAGAGGCTGCACAGCAGCAAACGGGGATGCCTCGGCGGCTTGGTCATTTTCCTCCGAACTCCACCTCTTCTGCCCTCGGGGCGGCCTCTGCTAACCCAGGTTTCCGGGATTGAGTTCTCCTTGTCAGCCAGGTCCTGGGATGCTGGTGAGGTGACTTCAGAGGACAGGGACGTCGTGGGGAGTGGACTGCCTCTGATCAGCCGATCAGTTTGCTCCCATCTCCACAGCGGCCTGGCCTGGGGGCGGCCTCTCCTGCCCCAGGTTCACCGTATGCATGTTTCCATGTCAGCGTCCGCCCTGGAGGCAGGCGCGGTGCGATCAGGGGCTGCAGTGAGTAGTCGGGGCTGCCCCACCGAGCCCCTGTTATTGCTCAGATCTCCCCCTTGGCCGGTTCTAGGGTTGATCTCTGCTACCCTAGGTACACGAGGTGCACATCTTTGCGTATCTTTGCGTTTCCCGGCTCCCGGGAGGCGGGCAGGGGTGGCCTGTGGGCGGGGCGGGGGCGGGGCTGGGGCGGGGCGGTGGCGGAAACCAAGAGGGCAGAAGCAGGAGGCATGGGCTGCCCAGGCAAGCCTGTGGGTTTCTATCCAGTGTCCCCCTCAGCCTGCAGTTGGGGTGTTGGGGCGCCCCCTGCTGCTTCAGGGTGGCAATTGCCATCCCCCCAGGTGGCACGAATACTGGGATTCTTCCTACAGTAGACACACAGAGAGACAAAGAAATAGACAGACAGACACACTAGCCTCTTCCTCCATTTAGAAACAGCCATATATCCTAACCTCCTGCTCTTCATCCATTAAATAGTTAGAAAGATACATACATACTCAGACACACACACATACACACACACACACACGCCCCCCCACACACAAACTCTAGCCTCCTCCTGGTCATAAATTACTCAGGTTCATAGACACACTAATCTCCTCCTCCATTAGATAATACTTAGACAAACTTAATAGACTATTTATCTTCCTCCATTAGATACATAGTCAGTGAGATTGATGGATACACACACAAGCCTCTACCTACACATGCTAGAGAGACACACAGATAGCCAGACACACGGGCCTCCTCCACTACTCGATTAGATATAAGCTCATACATGGATATCTTATATATAAACAGACACACAGACAGAAATACTAGCCTTCTCCTCCTCCATTAGATGCATATAAAGACTCATAGACTGGCACAGTAGCCTCCTTCCCCTTTACTTACAGATACATAGTAGACAGACCCGCACGCAAACACGCACACGCACACACACTGCCCCCCTCCGCTTGCTCAAATAGGTAGATAGGTAGATAGATACATTAACCTCCTCCTTCAACAGACAAAAAAATAAAAGACACACTAGCCTACTCCTACGCCTCACATAGATAGATAGATAGATAGAGAGAGAGATAGATAGATAGAGAGATAGAGAGATAGAGAGATACATAGATATATATGCAGGCAAGGAGATAGACATGCTAGTCTCCTCTTCCTCCGTTAGATAAACAGACAGACACACACATAGAGTAGCCTCTCCCATCCTCCAATAGATAGGCAGTTAGGCTGGAAGTCAGACAAACAGACTCACTAGAGGCAGGGTGCGGTCTGGGTTGGGGTCGGCGGCGGTGACAGGGAATTAGGATGCCCCTGGCGAGACAGAGGATTTTCTCCCTTGTCCCTAGCTGCCTTGTCTGGGGGGGCCTCCGCTCCTTCAGATTCGTAGGACTCTGCCCGCCTGCCGCCGGGCCTGCTCCCCTGGCGAAGGCGTGGTGAAGGCCTGGGAAGAGATTGGGGACAGAGGAGAGGCAGCACAGCAGTTAAGGGGCATGCCTCGGCGACTTGGTCATTTTGCTCCCATCTCCCCATCTCCTGGGCTCTGGGCAGCATCTACTTCCCAGGTTTGCGGGAGTTAAGTCTTCTTGTCAGCCAGGTCATGGGATGATGGTGAGGTGAGTTCACGGGACAGTTACGTACCAGGGAGTGGACTGCCCAGGTTGAGACGATCAGTTTGCTCACATCTATACAGGGGCTTGGGCTGGGGGCGGTATCTCCTGCCCCAGATTCACAGAATGAATGTTTCCAGGTCCACCTGCCCCCTGGAGGCAGGCGTTCTACGGACAGAGGCTGCAGTGAGGAGGCGGGGCTGCCCCACCCAGCCCCTGTATCAGCTATCATCTCCTCCTTGGCGGTCCAGGGGTCCGTCTCTGGTACCCTGGTACAAGAGGTTAACTCATGTTTTGGCAAGAACCCGGGAGGCGGGCGAGGGGTGGTCAAGGGGCGGGGAGGGGGCGGTGCGGTGGTGGCCAAAGGGAACAAAGAAGCTGGGGCCAAGGGTGGCTAGACAAGCCTGTGAACTTCCAACCTGCGGCAAACTCAGACTGCAGTTGGGGCGCCCCCTGCTGCTTCAGGGTGGCAATTGCCATCCCCCCAGGTGGCACGAATACTGGGATTCTTCCTACAGTAGACACACAGAGAGACAAAGAAATAGACAGACAGACACACTAGCCTCTTCCTCCATTTAGAAACAGCCATATATCCTAACCTCCTCTTCCTCGTGCATTCTATAGGTAGACACATACATACATAGGCAGACACCCACAGACACACACATACACACACTGGCGTCCTACTTCTCCTCACTTAATTAGGTAGTGAGACACACTAATCTCCTCCTCCATTAGATAATAGATCGAGAAACGCAATAGACTCTTCCTCATCCTCCATTAGATAGATAGTGAGATTGACTGATAAACACACTAGCCTCTTTGTTCTCCTGTAGAGGGACAGACAGATAGCCAGACACTTTGGAATCCTTCTTCTTCTCCATTAGATAATAATACAGACAGACTCACAGACACACAGACAGACATACACACTACTCTTCTCCTCCCCTGAGAGTCAGAGAGATAGACACTGTAGCCTCCTTCTTCTCGATTAGATAAACGTACATATATAGATATCTGTTACAGTGACAGAGAGACAGACATACTAGCTTACTCCCCCTCCATTAGGTGCACACATAGACTGATACAAATATACAGTAGAATACCCCCCTTGACTTTCCGGTTCATTGATACACAGACCCGCACGCACACACAGACACACAGACACACACACACACACACACACACACACACACGGTAGCCTCCTCCTCTTCCTCAAATTTGAAGTTATGTAGATAGACACACTAACCTACTCCTCCAATACACAGACACATAAAAAGGCACACTAGCCTATAGGTATGCCTCCTTTAGATAGATAGGTAGTTAGGTAGATAGATAGATAGATAGATAGATAGATAGATAGATAGATAGAAAGATAGATACATAGGCAGGCAGGAAGATACAGAGACATACAAGTCTCCTCCTCCTCCGTTAGATAAGCAGACGGGCACACACATAGGCTAGCCTCTCCCATCCTCCTCTAGGCAGGCAGTCAGACAGACAGACACACTAGCGTCGGGGTGCGGTCTGTGGACAGGGATCAGCAGCGTTGTCCAGGGGCAGGAGTGCCACTGGCGAGTCATAGCGTTTTATCCCATGTCCCACCCTGCCTTGCCTGGGGGTGGCATCCGCTCCCCCAAGTTCACCGGACTCAGACATTTGAAGTCTCCCTGCTTTGGGAGCGGGCGTGCTGAGGTCAGGGGAAGAGTTCAGCGGCAGATATGGAGGCGGCACAGCAGCTAAGGGGGATGCCTCGGGGAGTCGATCATTTTCCTACCATCTCCCCCTCTCCTGGCCTCGGGATGTCCTCTGCTACCCCAGGTGTGCGGGATTTAATTCTCCTTGTCAGCCAGGTCCTGGGAGGCTGCTGCGGTGATCTCTGGGTACAGGGACGTTGAGGGGAGCAGACTACATCGGGTGAGCCGATCAGGTTGCTCCCATCTCCACAAGGGCCTGGCCTGGAAACGGGCTCTCCTGCCCCGGGTTCACAGTATCCATGTTTCCATGTCAGCCTTCGCCCCGAAGGCGGGCCCGGTGTGATAAGGGGCTGCAGTGAGGAGGCGGGTCTGCCCCACCGAGCCCCTGTATTTGCTCAGATCTCCCCCTTGGCCGGTCCTAGGGTTGGTTTCTGCTACCCTAGGTACTCGAGGTGCACATCTCTGTGTTTTCCGGCTCCCGTGAAGCGGGTGTGGGGTGGGGCGCGGCGGGGGTCGGGCTGGGGCTTGGCGCGCGCAGCTATAGAAAGAGCAGAAGCGGCAGGCACGGGCTGCCCTGGCAAGCCTGTGGGTTCCCATCCATTGTCCCCCTCAGACTGCAATGGGGGCACCCTCTGTTGCTTCAGGGTGGCAATTGCCATCCCTCCAGGTGAGTCGAATACTGAGAGGCTTCCTCCATTAGACAGACAGAGAGACAAATAAATAGACAGTCAGACACACTAGCGTCTTCCTCCATTTAGACACAGCCATCTATCCTAACCTCCTCCTCCTCATCCATTATAGAGGGAGACAGAAACATAGACAGACAGACATGCACAAACACACACACACTAGCCTCCTCCTTCTCTTCCAATAGGTAGATAGGTAGATAGACAAACTAACCTCCTCCTCCAACAGACACACAAGTAAAAAGTCACACTTGGCTCCTGCTATGCCTCCACTTGATAGATAGATAGATAGATAGATAGATAGATAGATAGATAGATAGATAGGCAGGCCAATAGAGAGACCTACTCGCCGGCTGCTCCTCCGTTAGGTAAAACGACAGACACACACGTAGACTAGCCCCTCCCATTCTTAAATATCTAGGCAGTCAGGCTGGTAGTCAGACAGACACACAATCCAGACATGGGTGTTCTGGGGAAGGGGTTTGACGGAAGCGACTGGGGAATAGGGTGCCACTGTCGAGCTAGAGGATATTCTCCCATGTCCCTAGCTGCCTTGCCTGGAGGAGGCATCTGCTCCCCCAAGTTCACCGGACTCAAACCTTTAAAGTCGCCCTGCTCCTGGGAGCGGGCGTGGTGAGGTCAGGGGAAGAGGTCGGCAGCAGAGGCGGAGACAGAGGCTGCACAGCAGCAAACGGGGATGCCTCGGCGGCTTGGTCATTTTCCTCCGAACTCCACCTCTTCTGCCCTCGGGGCGGCCTCTGCTAACCCAGGTTTCCGGGATTGAGTTCTCCTTGTCAGCCAGGTCCTGGGATGCTGGTGAGGTGACTTCAGAGGACAGGGACGTCGTGGGGAGTGGACTGCCTCTGATCAGCCGATCAGTTTGCTCCCATCTCCACAGCGGCCTGGCCTGGGGGCGGCCTCTCCTGCCCCAGGTTCACCGTATGCATGTTTCCATGTCAGCGTCCGCCCTGGAGGCAGGCGCGGTGCGATCAGGGGCTGCAGTGAGTAGTCGGGGCTGCCCCACCGAGCCCCTGTTATTGCTCAGATCTCCCCCTTGGCCGGTTCTAGGGTTGATCTCTGCTACCCTAGGTACACGAGGTGCACATCTTTGCGTATCTTTGCGTTTCCCGGCTCCCGGGAGGCGGGCAGGGGTGGCCTGTGGGCGGGGCGGGGGCGGGGCTGGGGCGGGGCGGTGGCGGAAACCAAGAGGGCAGAAGCAGGAGGCATGGGCTGCCCAGGCAAGCCTGTGGGTTTCTATCCAGTGTCCCCCTCAGCCTGCAGTTGGGGCGTTGGGGCGCCCCCTGCTGCTTCAGGGTGGCAATTGCCATCCCCCCAGGTGGCACGAATACTGGGATTCTTCCTACAGTAGACACACAGAGAGACAAAGAAATAGACAGACAGACACACTAGCCTCTTCCTCCATTTAGAAACAGCCATATATCCTAACCTCCTGCTCTTCATCCATTAAATAGTTAGAAAGATACATACATACTCAGACACACACACACACACACACACACACACACACGCCCCCCCCCACACAAACTCTAGCCTCCTCCTGGTCATAAATTACTCAGGTTCATAGACACACTAATCTCCTCCTCCATTAGATAATACTTAGACAAACTTAATAGACTATTTATCTTCCTCCATTAGATACATAGTCAGTGAGATTGATGGATACACACACAAGCCTCTACCTACACATGCTAGAGAGACACACAGATAGCCAGACACACGGGCCTCCTCCTTCTACTCGATTAGATATAAGCTCATACATGGATATCTTATATATAAACAGACACACAGACAGAAATACTAGCCTTCTCCTCCTCCATTAGATGCATATAAAGACTCATAGACTGGCACAGTAGCCTCCTTCCCCTTTACTTACAGATACATAGTAGACAGACCCGCACGCAAACACGCACACGCACACACACTGCCCCCCTCCGCTTGCTCAAATAGGTAGATAGGTAGATAGATACATTAACCTCCTCCTTCAACAGACAAAAAAATAAAAGACACACTAGCCTACTCCTACGCCTCACATAGATAGATAGATAGAGAGAGAGATAGATAGATAGAGAGATAGAGAGATAGAGAGATACATAGATATATATGCAGGCAAGGAGATAGACATGCTAGTCTCCTCTTCCTCCGTTAGATAAACAGACAGACACACACATAGAGTAGCCTCTCCCATCCTCCAATAGATAGGCAGTTAGGCTGGAAGTCAGACAAACAGACTCACTAGAGGCAGGGTGCGGTCTGGGTTGGGGTCGGCGGCGGTGACAGGGAATTAGGATGCCCCTGGCGAGACAGAGGATTTTCTCCCTTGTCCCTAGCTGCCTTGTCTGGGGGGGCCTCCGCTCCTTCAGATTCGTAGGACTCTGCCCGCCTGCCGCCGGGCCTGCTCCCCTGGCGAAGGCGTGGTGAAGGCCTGGGAAGAGATTGGGGACAGAGGAGAGGCAGCACAGCAGTTAAGGGGCATGCCTCGGCGACTTGGTCATTTTGCTCCCATCTCCCCATCTCCTGGGCTCTGGGCAGCATCTACTTCCCAGGTTTGCGGGAGTTAAGTCTTCTTGTCAGCCAGGTCATGGGATGATGGTGAGGTGAGTTCACGGGACAGTTACGTACCAGGGAGTGGACTGCCCAGGTTGAGACGATCAGTTTGCTCACATCTATACAGGGGCTTGGGCTGGGGGCGGTATCTCCTGCCCCAGATTCACAGAATGAATGTTTCCAGGTCCACCTGCCCCCTGGAGGCAGGCGTTCTACGGACAGAGGCTGCAGTGAGGAGGCGGGGCTGCCCCACCCAGCCCCTGTATCAGCTATCATCTCCTCCTTGGCGGTCCAGGGGTCCGTCTCTGGTACCCTGGTACAAGAGGTTAACTCATGTTTTGGCAAGAACCCGGGAGGCGGGCGAGGGGTGGTCAAGGGGCGGGGAGGGGGCGGTGCGGTGGTGGCCAAAGGGAACAAAGAAGCTGGGGCCAAGGGTGGCTAGACAAGCCTGTGAACTTCCAACCTGCGGCAAACTCAGACTGCAGTTGGGGCGCCCCCTGCTGCTTCAGGGTGGCAATTGCCATCCCCCCAGGTGGCACGAATACTGGGATTCTTCCTACAGTAGACACACAGAGAGACAAAGAAATAGACAGACAGACACACTAGCCTCTTCCTCCATTTAGAAACAGCCATATATCCTAACCTCCTGCTCTTCATCCATTAAATAGTTAGAAAGATACATACATACTCAGACACACACACACACACACACACACACACACACACGCCCCCCCCCACACAAACTCTAGCCTCCTCCTGGTCATAAATTACTCAGGTTCATAGACACACTAATCTCCTCCTCCATTAGATAATACTTAGACAAACTTAATAGACTATTTATCTTCCTCCATTAGATACATAGTCAGTGAGATTGATGGATACACACACAAGCCTCTACCTACACATGCTAGAGAGACACACAGATAGCCAGACACACGGGCCTCCTCCACTACTCGATTAGATATAAGCTCATACATGGATATCTTATATATAAACAGACACACAGACAGAAATACTAGCCTTCTCCTCCTCCATTAGATGCATATAAAGACTCATAGACTGGCACAGTAGCCTCCTTCCCCTTTACTTACAGATACATAGTAGACAGACCCGCACGCAAACACGCACACGCACACACACTGCCCCCCTCCGCTTGCTCAAATAGGTAGATAGGTAGATAGATACATTAACCTCCTCCTTCAACAGACAAAAAAATAAAAGACACACTAGCCTACTCCTACGCCTCACATAGATAGATAGATAGAGAGAGAGATAGATAGATAGATAGAGAGATAGAGAGATAGAGAGATAGAGAGATACATAGATATATATGCAGGCAAGGAGATAGACATGCTAGTCTCCTCTTCCTCCGTTAGATAAACAGACAGACACACACATAGAGTAGCCTCTCCCATCCTCCAATAGATAGGCAGTTAGGCTGGAAGTCAGACAAACAGACTCACTAGAGGCAGGGTGCGGTCTGGGTTGGGGTCGGCGGCGGTGACAGGGAATTAGGATGCCCCTGGCGAGACAGAGGATTTTCTCCCTTGTCCCTAGCTGCCTTGTCTGGGGGGGCCTCCGCTCCTTCAGATTCGTAGGACTCTGCCCGCCTGCCGCCGGGCCTGCTCCCCTGGCGAAGGCGTGGTGAAGGCCTGGGAAGAGATTGGGGACAGAGGAGAGGCAGCACAGCAGTTAAGGGGCATGCCTCGGCGACTTGGTCATTTTGCTCCCATCTCCCCATCTCCTGGGCTCTGGGCAGCATCTACTTCCCAGGTTTGCGGGAGTTAAGTCTTCTTGTCAGCCAGGTCATGGGATGATGGTGAGGTGAGTTCACGGGACAGTTACGTACCAGGGAGTGGACTGCCCAGGTTGAGACGATCAGTTTGCTCACATCTATACAGGGGCTTGGGCTGGGGGCGGTATCTCCTGCCCCAGATTCACAGAATGAATGTTTCCAGGTCCACCTGCCCCCTGGAGGCAGGCGTTCTACGGACAGAGGCTGCAGTGAGGAGGCGGGGCTGCCCCACCCAGCCCCTGTATCAGCTATCATCTCCTCCTTGGCGGTCCAGGGGTCCGTCTCTGGTACCCTGGTACAAGAGGTTAACTCATGTTTTGGCAAGAACCCGGGAGGCGGGCGAGGGGTGGTCAAGGGGCGGGGAGGGGGCGGTGCGGTGGTGGCCAAAGGGAACAAAGAAGCTGGGGCCAAGGGTGGCTAGACAAGCCTGTGAACTTCCAACCTGCGGCAAACTCAGACTGCAGTTGGGGCGCCCCCTGCTGCTTCAGGGTGGCAATTGCCATCCCCCCAGGTGGCACGAATACTGGGATTCTTCCTACAGTAGACACACAGAGAGACAAAGAAATAGACAGACAGACACACTAGCCTCTTCCTCCATTTAGAAACAGCCATATATCCTAACCTCCTCTTCCTCGTGCATTCTATAGGTAGACACATACATACATAGGCAGACACCCACAGACACACACATACACACACTGGCGTCCTACTTCTCCTCACTTAATTAGGTAGTGAGACACACTAATCTCCTCCTCCATTAGATAATAGATCGAGAAACGCAATAGACTCTTCCTCATCCTCCATTAGATAGATAGTGAGATTGACTGATAAACACACTAGCCTCTTTGTTCTCCTGTAGAGGGACAGACAGATAGCCAGACACTTTGGAATCCTTCTTCTTCTCCATTAGATAATAATACAGACAGACTCACAGACACACAGACAGACATACACACTACTCTTCTCCTCCCCTGAGAGTCAGAGAGATAGACACTGTAGCCTCCTTCTTCTCGATTAGATAAACGTACATATATAGATATCTGTTACAGTGACAGAGAGACAGACATACTAGCTTACTCCCCCTCCATTAGGTGCACACATAGACTGATACAAATATACAGTAGAATACCCCCCTTGACTTTCCGGTTCATTGATACACAGACCCGCACGCACACACAGACACACAGACACACACAGACACACACACACACACACACACACACACACACACACACACACACACACGGTAGCCTCCTCCTCTTCCTCAAATTTGAAGTTATGTAGATAGACACACTAACCTACTCCTCCAATACACAGACACATAAAAAGGCACACTAGCCTATAGGTATGCCTCCTTTAGATAGATAGGTAGTTAGGTAGATAGATAGATAGATAGATAGATAGATAGATAGATAGATAGATAGATAGATAGAAAGATAGATACATAGGCAGGCAGGAAGATACAGAGACATACAAGTCTCCTCCTCCTCCGTTAGATAAGCAGACGGGCACACACATAGGCTAGCCTCTCCTATCCTCCTCTAGGCAGGCAGTCAGACAGACAGACACACTAGTGTCGGGGTGCGGTCTGTGGACAGGGATCAGCAGCGTTGTCCAGGGGCAGGAGTGCCACTGGCGAGTCATAGCGTTTTATCCCATGTCCCACCCTGCCTTGCCTGGGGGTGGCATCCGCTCCCCCAAGTTCACCGGACTCAGACATTTGAAGTCTCCCTGCTTTGGGAGCGGGCGTGCTGAGGTCAGGGGAAGAGTTCAGCGGCAGATATGGAGGCGGCACAGCAGCTAAGGGGGATGCCTCGGGGAGTCGATCATTTTCCTACCATCTCCCCCTCTCCTGGCCTCGGGATGTCCTCTGCTACCCCAGGTGTGCGGGATTTAATTCTCCTTGTCAGCCAGGTCCTGGGAGGCTGCTGCGGTGATCTCTGGGTACAGGGACGTTGAGGGGAGCAGACTACATCGGGTGAGCCGATCAGGTTGCTCCCATCTCCACAAGGGCCTGGCCTGGAAACGGGCTCTCCTGCCCCGGGTTCACAGTATCCATGTTTCCATGTCAGCCTTCGCCCCGAAGGCGGGCCCGGTGTGATAAGGGGCTGCAGTGAGGAGGCGGGTCTGCCCCACCGAGCCCCTGTATTTGCTCAGATCTCCCCCTTGGCCGGTCCTAGGGTTGGTTTCTGCTACCCTAGGTACTCGAGGTGCACATCTCTGTGTTTTCCGGCTCCCGTGAAGCGGGTGTGGGGTGGGGCGCGGCGGGGGTCGGGCTGGGGCTTGGCGCGCGCAGCTATAGAAAGAGCAGAAGCGGCAGGCACGGGCTGCCCTGGCAAGCCTGTGGGTTCCCATCCATTGTCCCCCTCAGACTGCAATGGGGGCACCCTCTGTTGCTTCAGGGTGGCAATTGCCATCCCTCCAGGTGAGTCGAATACTGAGAGGCTTCCTCCATTAGACAGACAGAGAGACAAATAAATAGACAGTCAGACACACTAGCGTCTTCCTCCATTTAGACACAGCCATCTATCCTAACCTCCTCCTCCTCATCCATTATAGAGGGAGACAGAAACATAGACAGACAGACATGCACAAACACACACACACTAGCCTCCTCCTTCTCTTCCAATAGGTAGATAGGTAGATAGACAAACTAACCTCCTCCTCCAACAGACACACAAGTAAAAAGTCACACTTGGCTCCTGCTATGCCTCCACTTGATAGATAGTAAGATAGATAGATAGATAGATAGATAGATAGATAGATAGATAGATAGGCAGGCCAATAGAGAGACCTACTCGCCGGCTGCTCCTCCGTTAGGTAAAACGACAAACACACACGTAGACTAGCCCCTCCCATTCTTAAATATCTAGGCAGTCAGGCTGGTAGTCAGACAGACACACAATCCAGACATGGGTGTTCTGGGGAAGGGGTTTGACGGAAGCGACTGGGGAATAGGGTGCCACTGTCGAGCTAGAGGATATTCTCCCTTGTCCCTAGCTGCCTTGCCTGGACGAGGCATCTGCTCCCCCAAGTTCACCGGACTCAAACTTTTAAAGTCGCCCTGCTCCTGGGAGCGGGCGTGGTGAGGTCAGGGGAAGAGGTCGGCAGCAGAGGCGGAGACAGAGGCTGCACAGCAGCAAACGGGGATGCCTCGGCGGCTTGGTCATTTTCCTCCGAACTCCACCTCTTCTGCCCTCGGGGCGGCCTCTGCTAACCCAGGTTTCCGGGATTGAGTTCTCCTTGTCAGCCAGGTCCTGGGATGCTGGTGAGGTGACTTCAGAGGACAGGGACGTCGTGGGGAGTGGACTGCCTCTGATCAGCCGATCAGTTTGCTCCCATCTCCACAGCGGCCTGGCCTGGGGGCGGCCTCTCCTGCCCCAGGTTCACCGTATGCATGTTTCCATGTCAGCGTCCGCCCTGGAGGCAGGCGCGGTGCGATCAGGGGCTGCAGTGAGTAGTCGGGGCTGCCCCACCGAGCCCCTGTTATTGCTCAGATCTCCCCCTTGGCCGGTTCTAGGGTTGATCTCTGCTACCCTAGGTACACGAGGTGCACATCTTTGCGTATCTTTGCGTTTCCCGGCTCCCGGGAGGCGGGCAGGGGTGGCCTGTGGGCGGGGCGGGGGCGGGGCTGGGGCGGGGCGGTGGCGGAAACCAAGAGGGCAGAAGCAGGAGGCATGGGCTGCCCAGGCAAGCCTGTGGGTTTCTATCCAGTGTCCCCCTCAGCCTGCAGTTGGGGCGTTGGGGCGCCCCCTGCTGCTTCAGGGTGGCAATTGCCATCCCCCCAGGTGGCACGAATACTGGGATTCTTCCTACAGTAGACACACAGAGAGACAAAGAAATAGACAGACAGACACACTAGCCTCTTCCTCCATTTAGAAACAGCCATATATCCTAACCTCCTGCTCTTCATCCATTAAATAGTTAGAAAGATACATACATACTCAGACACACACACACACACACACACACACACACGCCCCCCCCCCACACAAACTCTAGCCTCCTCCTGGTCATAAATTACTCAGGTTCATAGACACACTAATCTCCTCCTCCATTAGATAATACTTAGACAAACTTAATAGACTATTTATCTTCCTCCATTAGATACATAGTCAGTGAGATTGATGGATACACACACAAGCCTCTACCTACACATGCTAGAGAGACACACAGATAGCCAGACACACGGGCCTCCTCCTTCTACTCGATTAGATATAAGCTCATACATGGATATCTTATATATAAACAGACACACAGACAGAAATACTAGCCTTCTCCTCCTCCATTAGATGCATATAAAGACTCATAGACTGGCACAGTAGCCTCCTTCCCCTTTACTTACAGATACATAGTAGACAGACCCGCACGCAAACACGCACACGCACACACACTGCCCCCCTCCGCTTGCTCAAATAGGTAGATAGGTAGATAGATACATTAACCTCCTCCTTCAACAGACAAAAAAATAAAAGACACACTAGCCTACTCCTACGCCTCACATAGATAGATAGATAGAGAGAGAGATAGATAGATAGAGAGATAGAGAGATAGAGAGATACATAGATATATATGCAGGCAAGGAGATAGACATGCTAGTCTCCTCTTCCTCCGTTAGATAAACAGACAGACACACACATAGAGTAGCCTCTCCCATCCTCCAATAGATAGGCAGTTAGGCTGGAAGTCAGACAAACAGACTCACTAGAGGCAGGGTGCGGTCTGGGTTGGGGTCGGCGGCGGTGACAGGGAATTAGGATGCCCCTGGCGAGACAGAGGATTTTCTCCCTTGTCCCTAGCTGCCTTGTCTGGGGGGGCCTCCGCTCCTTCAGATTCGTAGGACTCTGCCCGCCTGCCGCCGGGCCTGCTCCCCTGGCGAAGGCGTGGTGAAGGCCTGGGAAGAGATTGGGGACAGAGGAGAGGCAGCACAGCAGTTAAGGGGCATGCCTCGGCGACTTGGTCATTTTGCTCCCATCTCCCCATCTCCTGGGCTCTGGGCAGCATCTACTTCCCAGGTTTGCGGGAGTTAAGTCTTCTTGTCAGCCAGGTCATGGGATGATGGTGAGGTGAGTTCACGGGACAGTTACGTACCAGGGAGTGGACTGCCCAGGTTGAGACGATCAGTTTGCTCACATCTATACAGGGGCTTGGGCTGGGGGCGGTATCTCCTGCCCCAGATTCACAGAATGAATGTTTCCAGGTCCACCTGCCCCCTGGAGGCAGGCGTTCTACGGACAGAGGCTGCAGTGAGGAGGCGGGGCTGCCCCACCCAGCCCCTGTATCAGCTATCATCTCCTCCTTGGCGGTCCAGGGGTCCGTCTCTGGTACCCTGGTACAAGAGGTTAACTCATGTTTTGGCAAGAACCCGGGAGGCGGGCGAGGGGTGGTCAAGGGGCGGGGAGGGGGCGGTGCGGTGGTGGCCAAAGGGAACAAAGAAGCTGGGGCCAAGGGTGGCTAGACAAGCCTGTGAACTTCCAACCTGCGGCAAACTCAGACTGCAGTTGGGGCGCCCCCTGCTGCTTCAGGGTGGCAATTGCCATCCCCCCAGGTGGCACGAATACTGGGATTCTTCCTACAGTAGACACACAGAGAGACAAAGAAATAGACAGACAGACACACTAGCCTCTTCCTCCATTTAGAAACAGCCATATATCCTAACCTCCTCTTCCTCATGCATTCTATAGGTAGACACATACATACATAGGCAGACACCCACAGACACACACATACACACACTGGCGTCCTACTTCTCCTCACTTAATTAGGTAGTGAGACACACTAATCTCCTCCTCCATTAGATAATAGATCGAGAAACGCAATAGACTCTTCCTCATCCTCCATTAGATAGATAGTGAGATTGACTGATAAACACACTAGCCTCTTTGTTCTCCTGTAGAGGGACAGACAGATAGCCAGACACTTTGGAATCCTTCTTCTTCTCCATTAGATAATAATACAGACAGACTCACAGACACACAGACAGACATACACACTACTCTTCTCCTCCCCTGAGAGTCAGAGAGATAGACACTGTAGCCTCCTTCTTCTCGATTAGATAAACGTACATATATAGATATCTGTTACAGTGACAGAGAGACAGACATACTAGCTTACTCCCCCTCCATTAGGTGCACACATAGACTGATACAAATATACAGTAGAATACCCCCCTTGACTTTCCGGTTCATTGATACACAGACCCGCACGCACACACAGACACACAGACACACACACACACACACACACACACACACACGGTAGCCTCCTCCTCTTCCTCAAATTTGAAGTTATGTAGATAGACACACTAACCTACTCCTCCAATACACAGACACATAAAAAGGCACACTAGCCTATAGGTATGCCTCCTTTAGATAGATAGGTAGTTAGGTAGATAGATAGATAGATAGATAGATAGATAGATAGATAGATAGAAAGATAGATACATAGGCAGGCAGGAAGATACAGAGACATACAAGTCTCCTCCTCCTCCGTTAGATAAGCAGACGGGCACACACATAGGCTAGCCTCTCCCATCCTCCTCTAGGCAGGCAGTCAGACAGACAGACACACTAGCGTCGGGGTGCGGTCTGTGGACAGGGATCAGCAGCGTTGTCCAGGGGCAGGAGTGCCACTGGCGAGTCATAGCGTTTTATCCCATGTCCCACCCTGCCTTGCCTGGGGGTGGCATCCGCTCCCCCAAGTTCACCGGACTCAGACATTTGAAGTCTCCCTGCTTTGGGAGCGGGCGTGCTGAGGTCAGGGGAAGAGTTCAGCGGCAGATATGGAGGCGGCACAGCAGCTAAGGGGGATGCCTCGGGGAGTCGATCATTTTCCTACCATCTCCCCCTCTCCTGGCCTCGGGATGTCCTCTGCTACCCCAGGTGTGCGGGATTTAATTCTCCTTGTCAGCCAGGTCCTGGGAGGCTGCTGCGGTGATCTCTGGGTACAGGGACGTTGAGGGGAGCAGACTACATCGGGTGAGCCGATCAGGTTGCTCCCATCTCCACAAGGGCCTGGCCTGGAAACGGGCTCTCCTGCCCCGGGTTCACAGTATCCATGTTTCCATGTCAGCCTTCGCCCCGAAGGCGGGCCCGGTGTGATAAGGGGCTGCAGTGAGGAGGCGGGTCTGCCCCACCGAGCCCCTGTATTTGCTCAGATCTCCCCCTTGGCCGGTCCTAGGGTTGGTTTCTGCTACCCTAGGTACTCGAGGTGCACATCTCTGTGTTTTCCGGCTCCCGTGAAGCGGGTGTGGGGTGGGGCGCGGCGGGGGTCGGGCTGGGGCTTGGCGCGCGCAGCTATAGAAAGAGCAGAAGCGGCAGGCACGGGCTGCCCTGGCAAGCCTGTGGGTTCCCATCCATTGTCCCCCTCAGACTGCAATGGGGGCACCCTCTGTTGCTTCAGGGTGGCAATTGCCATCCCTCCAGGTGAGTCGAATACTGAGAGGCTTCCTCCATTAGACAGACAGAGAGACAAATAAATAGACAGTCAGACACACTAGCGTCTTCCTCCATTTAGACACAGCCATCTATCCTAACCTCCTCCTCCTCATCCATTATAGAGGGAGACAGAAACATAGACAGACAGACATGCACAAACACACACACACTAGCCTCCTCCTTCTCTTCCAATAGGTAGATAGGTAGATAGACAAACTAACCTCCTCCTCCAACAGACACACAAGTAAAAAGTCACACTTGGCTCCTGCTATGCCTCCACTTGATAGATAGATAGATAGATAGATAGATAGATAGATAGATAGATAGATAGATAGGCAGGCCAATAGAGAGACCTACTCGCCGGCTGCTCCTCCGTTAGGTAAAACGACAGACACACACGTAGACTAGCCCCTCCCATTCTTAAATATCTAGGCAGTCAGGCTGGTAGTCAGACAGACACACAATCCAGACATGGGTGTTCTGGGGAAGGGGTTTGACGGAAGCGACTGGGGAATAGGGTGCCACTGTCGAGCTAGAGGATATTCTCCCATGTCCCTAGCTGCCTTGCCTGGAGGAGGCATCTGCTCCCCCAAGTTCACCGGACTCAAACCTTTAAAGTCGCCCTGCTCCTGGGAGCGGGCGTGGTGAGGTCAGGGGAAGAGGTCGGCAGCAGAGGCGGAGACAGAGGCTGCACAGCAGCAAACGGGGATGCCTCGGCGGCTTGGTCATTTTCCTCCGAACTCCACCTCTTCTGCCCTCGGGGCGGCCTCTGCTAACCCAGGTTTCCGGGATTGAGTTCTCCTTGTCAGCCAGGTCCTGGGATGCTGGTGAGGTGACTTCAGAGGACAGGGACGTCGTGGGGAGTGGACTGCCTCTGATCAGCCGATCAGTTTGCTCCCATCTCCACAGCGGCCTGGCCTGGGGGCGGCCTCTCCTGCCCCAGGTTCACCGTATGCATGTTTCCATGTCAGCGTCCGCCCTGGAGGCAGGCGCGGTGCGATCAGGGGCTGCAGTGAGTAGTCGGGGCTGCCCCACCGAGCCCCTGTTATTGCTCAGATCTCCCCCTTGGCCGGTTCTAGGGTTGATCTCTGCTACCCTAGGTACACGAGGTGCACATCTTTGCGTATCTTTGCGTTTCCCGGCTCCCGGGAGGCGGGCAGGGGTGGCCTGTGGGCGGGGCGGGGGCGGGGCTGGGGCGGGGCGGTGGCGGAAACCAAGAGGGCAGAAGCAGGAGGCATGGGCTGCCCAGGCAAGCCTGTGGGTTTCTATCCAGTGTCCCCCTCAGCCTGCAGTTGGGGTGTTGGGGCGCCCCCTGCTGCTTCAGGGTGGCAATTGCCATCCCCCCAGGTGGCACGAATACTGGGATTCTTCCTACAGTAGACACACAGAGAGACAAAGAAATAGACAGACAGACACACTAGCCTCTTCCTCCATTTAGAAACAGCCATATATCCTAACCTCCTGCTCTTCATCCATTAAATAGTTAGAAAGATACATACATACTCAGACACACACACATACACACACACACACACACGCCCCCCCACACACAAACTCTAGCCTCCTCCTGGTCATAAATTACTCAGGTTCATAGACACACTAATCTCCTCCTCCATTAGATAATACTTAGACAAACTTAATAGACTATTTATCTTCCTCCATTAGATACATAGTCAGTGAGATTGATGGATACACACACAAGCCTCTACCTACACATGCTAGAGAGACACACAGATAGCCAGACACACGGGCCTCCTCCTTCTACTCGATTAGATATAAGCTCATACATGGATATCTTATATATAAACAGACACACAGACAGAAATACTAGCCTTCTCCTCCTCCATTAGATGCATATAAAGACTCATAGACTGGCACAGTAGCCTCCTTCCCCTTTACTTACAGATACATAGTAGACAGACCCGCACGCAAACACGCACACGCACACACACTGCCCCCCTCCGCTTGCTCAAATAGGTAGATAGGTAGATAGATACATTAACCTCCTCCTTCAACAGACAAAAAAATAAAAGACACACTAGCCTACTCCTACGCCTCACATAGATAGATAGATAGATAGAGAGAGAGATAGATAGATAGAGAGATAGAGAGATAGAGAGATACATAGATATATATGCAGGCAAGGAGATAGACATGCTAGTCTCCTCTTCCTCCGTTAGATAAACAGACAGACACACACATAGAGTAGCCTCTCCCATCCTCCAATAGATAGGCAGTTAGGCTGGAAGTCAGACAAACAGACTCACTAGAGGCAGGGTGCGGTCTGGGTTGGGGTCGGCGGCGGTGACAGGGAATTAGGATGCCCCTGGCGAGACAGAGGATTTTCTCCCTTGTCCCTAGCTGCCTTGTCTGGGGGGGCCTCCGCTCCTTCAGATTCGTAGGACTCTGCCCGCCTGCCGCCGGGCCTGCTCCCCTGGCGAAGGCGTGGTGAAGGCCTGGGAAGAGATTGGGGACAGAGGAGAGGCAGCACAGCAGTTAAGGGGCATGCCTCGGCGACTTGGTCATTTTGCTCCCATCTCCCCATCTCCTGGGCTCTGGGCAGCATCTACTTCCCAGGTTTGCGGGAGTTAAGTCTTCTTGTCAGCCAGGTCATGGGATGATGGTGAGGTGAGTTCACGGGACAGTTACGTACCAGGGAGTGGACTGCCCAGGTTGAGACGATCAGTTTGCTCACATCTATACAGGGGCTTGGGCTGGGGGCGGTATCTCCTGCCCCAGATTCACAGAATGAATGTTTCCAGGTCCACCTGCCCCCTGGAGGCAGGCGTTCTACGGACAGAGGCTGCAGTGAGGAGGCGGGGCTGCCCCACCCAGCCCCTGTATCAGCTATCATCTCCTCCTTGGCGGTCCAGGGGTCCGTCTCTGGTACCCTGGTACAAGAGGTTAACTCATGTTTTGGCAAGAACCCGGGAGGCGGGCGAGGGGTGGTCAAGGGGCGGGGAGGGGGCGGTGCGGTGGTGGCCAAAGGGAACAAAGAAGCTGGGGCCAAGGGTGGCTAGACAAGCCTGTGAACTTCCAACCTGCGGCAAACTCAGACTGCAGTTGGGGCGCCCCCTGCTGCTTCAGGGTGGCAATTGCCATCCCCCCAGGTGGCACGAATACTGGGATTCTTCCTACAGTAGACACACAGAGAGACAAAGAAATAGACAGACAGACACACTAGCCTCTTCCTCCATTTAGAAACAGCCATATATCCTAACCTCCTCTTCCTCGTGCATTCTATAGGTAGACACATACATACATAGGCAGACACCCACAGACACACACATACACACACTGGCGTCCTACTTCTCCTCACTTAATTAGGTAGTGAGACACACTAATCTCCTCCTCCATTAGATAATAGATCGAGAAACGCAATAGACTCTTCCTCATCCTCCATTAGATAGATAGTGAGATTGACTGATAAACACACTAGCCTCTTTGTTCTCCTGTAGAGGGACAGACAGATAGCCAGACACTTTGGAATCCTTCTTCTTCTCCATTAGATAATAATACAGACAGACTCACAGACACACAGACAGACATACACACTACTCTTCTCCTCCCCTGAGAGTCAGAGAGATAGACACTGTAGCCTCCTTCTTCTCGATTAGATAAACGTACATATATAGATATCTGTTACAGTGACAGAGAGACAGACATACTAGCTTACTCCCCCTCCATTAGGTGCACACATAGACTGATACAAATATACAGTAGAATACCCCCCTTGACTTTCCGGTTCATTGATACACAGACCCGCACGCACACACAGACACACAGACACACACACACACACACACACACACACACACACGGTAGCCTCCTCCTCTTCCTCAAATTTGAAGTTATGTAGATAGACACACTAACCTACTCCTCCAATACACAGACACATAAAAAGGCACACTAGCCTATAGGTATGCCTCCTTTAGATAGATAGGTAGTTAGGTAGATAGATAGATAGATAGATAGATAGATAGATAGATAGATAGATAGATAGAAAGATAGATACATAGGCAGGCAGGAAGATACAGAGACATACAAGTCTCCTCCTCCTCCGTTAGATAAGCAGACGGGCACACACATAGGCTAGCCTCTCCCATCCTCCTCTAGGCAGGCAGTCAGACAGACAGACACACTAGCGTCGGGGTGCGGTCTGTGGACAGGGATCAGCAGCGTTGACCAGGGGCAGGAGTGCCACTGGCGAGTCATAGCGTTTTATCCCATGTCCCACCCTGCCTTGCCTGGGGGTGGCATCCGCTCCCCCAAGTTCACCGGACTCAGACATTTGAAGTCTCCCTGCTTTGGGAGCGGGCGTGCTGAGGTCAGGGGAAGAGTTCAGCGGCAGATATGGAGGCGGCACAGCAGCTAAGGGGGATGCCTCGGGGAGTCGATCATTTTCCTACCATCTCCCCCTCTCCTGGCCTCGGGATGTCCTCTGCTACCCCAGGTGTGCGGGATTTAATTCTCCTTGTCAGCCAGGTCCTGGGAGGCTGCTGCGGTGATCTCTGGGTACAGGGACGTTGAGGGGAGCAGACTACATCGGGTGAGCCGATCAGGTTGCTCCCATCTCCACAAGGGCCTGGCCTGGAAACGGGCTCTCCTGCCCCGGGTTCACAGTATCCATGTTTCCATGTCAGCCTTCGCCCCGAAGGCGGGCCCGGTGTGATAAGGGGCTGCAGTGAGGAGGCGGGTCTGCCCCACCGAGCCCCTGTATTTGCTCAGATCTCCCCCTTGGCCGGTCCTAGGGTTGGTTTCTGCTACCCTAGGTACTCGAGGTGCACATCTCTGTGTTTTCCGGCTCCCGTGAAGCGGGTGTGGGGTGGGGCGCGGCGGGGGTCGGGCTGGGGCTTGGCGCGCGCAGCTATAGAAAGAGCAGAAGCGGCAGGCACGGGCTGCCCTGGCAAGCCTGTGGGTTCCCATCCATTGTCCCCCTCAGACTGCAATGGGGGCACCCTCTGTTGCTTCAGGGTGGCAATTGCCATCCCTCCAGGTGAGTCGAATACTGAGAGGCTTCCTCCATTAGACAGACAGAGAGACAAATAAATAGACAGTCAGACACACTAGCGTCTTCCTCCATTTAGACACAGCCATCTATCCTAACCTCCTCCTCCTCATCCATTATAGAGGGAGACAGAAACATAGACAGACAGACATGCACAAACACACACACACTAGCCTCCTCCTTCTCTTCCAATAGGTAGATAGGTAGATAGACAAACTAACCTCCTCCTCCAACAGACACACAAGTAAAAAGTCACACTTGGCTCCTGCTATGCCTCCACTTGATAGATAGATAGATAGATAGATAGATAGATAGATAGATAGATAGATAGATAGATAGATAGATAGGCAGGCCAATAGAGAGACCTACTCGCCGGCTGCTCCTCCGTTAGGTAAAACGACAGACACACACGTAGACTAGCCCCTCCCATTCTTAAATATCTAGGCAGTCAGGCTGGTAGTCAGACAGACACACAATCCAGACATGGGTGTTCTGGGGAAGGGGTTTGACGGAAGCGACTGGGGAATAGGGTGCCACTGTCGAGCTAGAGGATATTCTCCCATGTCCCTAGCTGCCTTGCCTGGAGGAGGCATCTGCTCCCCCAAGTTCACCGGACTCAAACCTTTAAAGTCGCCCTGCTCCTGGGAGCGGGCGTGGTGAGGTCAGGGGAAGAGGTCGGCAGCAGAGGCGGAGACAGAGGCTGCACAGCAGCAAACGGGGATGCCTCGGCGGCTTGGTCATTTTCCTCCGAACTCCACCTCTTCTGCCCTCGGGGCGGCCTCTGCTAACCCAGGTTTCCGGGATTGAGTTCTCCTTGTCAGCCAGGTCCTGGGATGCTGGTGAGGTGACTTCAGAGGACAGGGACGTCGTGGGGAGTGGACTGCCTCTGATCAGCCGATCAGTTTGCTCCCATCTCCACAGCGGCCTGGCCTGGGGGCGGCCTCTCCTGCCCCAGGTTCACCGTATGCATGTTTCCATGTCAGCGTCCGCCCTGGAGGCAGGCGCGGTGCGATCAGGGGCTGCAGTGAGTAGTCGGGGCTGCCCCACCGAGCCCCTGTTATTGCTCAGATCTCCCCCTTGGCCGGTTCTAGGGTTGATCTCTGCTACCCTAGGTACACGAGGTGCACATCTTTGCGTATCTTTGCGTTTCCCGGCTCCCGGGAGGCGGGCAGGGGTGGCCTGTGGGCGGGGCGGGGGCGGGGCTGGGGCGGGGCGGTGGCGGAAACCAAGAGGGCAGAAGCAGGAGGCATGGGCTGCCCAGGCAAGCCTGTGGGTTTCTATCCAGTGTCCCCCTCAGCCTGCAGTTGGGGCGTTGGGGCGCCCCCTGCTGCTTCAGGGTGGCAATTGCCATCCCCCCAGGTGGCACGAATACTGGGATTCTTCCTACAGTAGACACACAGAGAGACAAAGAAATAGACAGACAGACACACTAGCCTCTTCCTCCATTTAGAAACAGCCATATATCCTAACCTCCTGCTCTTCATCCATTAAATAGTTAGAAAGATACATACATACTCAGACACACACACACACACACACACACACACACACACACACACGCCCCCCCCCACACAAACTCTAGCCTCCTCCTGGTCATAAATTACTCAGGTTCATAGACACACTAATCTCCTCCTCCATTAGATAATACTTAGACAAACTTAATAGACTATTTATCTTCCTCCATTAGATACATAGTCAGTGAGATTGATGGATACACACACAAGCCTCTACCTACACATGCTAGAGAGACACACAGATAGCCAGACACACGGGCCTCCTCCTTCTACTCGATTAGATATAAGCTCATACATGGATATCTTATATATAAACAGACACACAGACAGAAATACTAGCCTTCTCCTCCTCCATTAGATGCATATAAAGACTCATAGACTGGCACAGTAGCCTCCTTCCCCTTTACTTACAGATACATAGTAGACAGACCCGCACGCAAACACGCACACGCACACACACTGCCCCCCTCCGCTTGCTCAAATAGGTAGATAGGTAGATAGATACATTAACCTCCTCCTTCAACAGACAAAAAAATAAAAGACACACTAGCCTACTCCTACGCCTCACATAGATAGATAGATAGAGAGAGAGATAGATAGATAGAGAGATAGAGAGATAGAGAGATACATAGATATATATGCAGGCAAGGAGATAGACATGCTAGTCTCCTCTTCCTCCGTTAGATAAACAGACAGACACACACATAGAGTAGCCTCTCCCATCCTCCAATAGATAGGCAGTTAGGCTGGAAGTCAGACAAACAGACTCACTAGAGGCAGGGTGCGGTCTGGGTTGGGGTCGGCGGCGGTGACAGGGAATTAGGATGCCCCTGGCGAGACAGAGGATTTTCTCCCTTGTCCCTAGCTGCCTTGTCTGGGGGGGCCTCCGCTCCTTCAGATTCGTAGGACTCTGCCCGCCTGCCGCCGGGCCTGCTCCCCTGGCGAAGGCGTGGTGAAGGCCTGGGAAGAGATTGGGGACAGAGGAGAGGCAGCACAGCAGTTAAGGGGCATGCCTCGGCGACTTGGTCATTTTGCTCCCATCTCCCCATCTCCTGGGCTCTGGGCAGCATCTACTTCCCAGGTTTGCGGGAGTTAAGTCTTCTTGTCAGCCAGGTCATGGGATGATGGTGAGGTGAGTTCACGGGACAGTTACGTACCAGGGAGTGGACTGCCCAGGTTGAGACGATCAGTTTGCTCACATCTATACAGGGGCTTGGGCTGGGGGCGGTATCTCCTGCCCCAGATTCACAGAATGAATGTTTCCAGGTCCACCTGCCCCCTGGAGGCAGGCGTTCTACGGACAGAGGCTGCAGTGAGGAGGCGGGGCTGCCCCACCCAGCCCCTGTATCAGCTATCATCTCCTCCTTGGCGGTCCAGGGGTCCGTCTCTGGTACCCTGGTACAAGAGGTTAACTCATGTTTTGGCAAGAACCCGGGAGGCGGGCGAGGGGTGGTCAAGGGGCGGGGAGGGGGCGGTGCGGTGGTGGCCAAAGGGAACAAAGAAGCTGGGGCCAAGGGTGGCTAGACAAGCCTGTGAACTTCCAACCTGCGGCAAACTCAGACTGCAGTTGGGGCGCCCCCTGCTGCTTCAGGGTGGCAATTGCCATCCCCCCAGGTGGCACGAATACTGGGATTCTTCCTACAGTAGACACACAGAGAGACAAAGAAATAGACAGACAGACACACTAGCCTCTTCCTCCATTTAGAAACAGCCATATATCCTAACCTCCTCTTCCTCGTGCATTCTATAGGTAGACACATACATACATAGGCAGACACCCACAGACACACACATACACACACTGGCGTCCTACTTCTCCTCACTTAATTAGGTAGTGAGACACACTAATCTCCTCCTCCATTAGATAATAGATCGAGAAACGCAATAGACTCTTCCTCATCCTCCATTAGATAGATAGTGAGATTGACTGATAAACACACTAGCCTCTTTGTTCTCCTGTAGAGGGACAGACAGATAGCCAGACACTTTGGAATCCTTCTTCTTCTCCATTAGATAATAATACAGACAGACTCACAGACACACAGACAGACATACACACTACTCTTCTCCTCCCCTGAGAGTCAGAGAGATAGACACTGTAGCCTCCTTCTTCTCGATTAGATAAACGTACATATATAGATATCTGTTACAGTGACAGAGAGACAGACATACTAGCTTACTCCCCCTCCATTAGGTGCACACATAGACTGATACAAATATACAGTAGAATACCCCCCTTGACTTTCCGGTTCATTGATACACAGACCCGCACGCACACACAGACACACAGACACACACACACACACACACACACACACACACACGGTAGCCTCCTCCTCTTCCTCAAATTTGAAGTTATGTAGATAGACACACTAACCTACTCCTCCAATACACAGACACATAAAAAGGCACACTAGCCTATAGGTATGCCTCCTTTAGATAGATAGGTAGTTAGGTAGATAGATAGATAGATAGATAGATAGATAGATAGATAGATAGATAGAAAGATAGATACATAGGCAGGCAGGAAGATACAGAGACATACAAGTCTCCTCCTCCTCCGTTAGATAAGCAGACGGGCACACACATAGGCTAGCCTCTCCCATCCTCCTCTAGGCAGGCAGTCAGACAGACAGACACACTAGCGTCGGGGTGCGGTCTGTGGACAGGGATCAGCAGCGTTGACCAGGGGCAGGAGTGCCACTGGCGAGTCATAGCGTTTTATCCCATGTCCCACCCTGCCTTGCCTGGGGGTGGCATCCGCTCCCCCAAGTTCACCGGACTCAGACATTTGAAGTCTCCCTGCTTTGGGAGCGGGCGTGCTGAGGTCAGGGGAAGAGTTCAGCGGCAGATATGGAGGCGGCACAGCAGCTAAGGGGGATGCCTCGGGGAGTCGATCATTTTCCTACCATCTCCCCCTCTCCTGGCCTCGGGATGTCCTCTGCTACCCCAGGTGTGCGGGATTTAATTCTCCTTGTCAGCCAGGTCCTGGGAGGCTGCTGCGGTGATCTCTGGGTACAGGGACGTTGAGGGGAGCAGACTACATCGGGTGAGCCGATCAGGTTGCTCCCATCTCCACAAGGGCCTGGCCTGGAAACGGGCTCTCCTGCCCCGGGTTCACAGTATCCATGTTTCCATGTCAGCCTTCGCCCCGAAGGCGGGCCCGGTGTGATAAGGGGCTGCAGTGAGGAGGCGGGTCTGCCCCACCGAGCCCCTGTATTTGCTCAGATCTCCCCCTTGGCCGGTCCTAGGGTTGGTTTCTGCTACCCTAGGTACTCGAGGTGCACATCTCTGTGTTTTCCGGCTCCCGTGAAGCGGGTGTGGGGTGGGGCGCGGCGGGGGTCGGGCTGGGGCTTGGCGCGCGCAGCTATAGAAAGAGCAGAAGCGGCAGGCACGGGCTGCCCTGGCAAGCCTGTGGGTTCCCATCCATTGTCCCCCTCAGACTGCAATGGGGGCACCCTCTGTTGCTTCAGGGTGGCAATTGCCATCCCTCCAGGTGAGTCGAATACTGAGAGGCTTCCTCCATTAGACAGACAGAGAGACAAATAAATAGACAGTCAGACACACTAGCGTCTTCCTCCATTTAGACACAGCCATCTATCCTAACCACCTCCTCCTCATCCATTATAGAGGGAGACAGAAACATAGACAGACAGACATGCACAAACACACACACACTAGCCTCCTCCTTCTCTTCCAATAGGTAGATAGGTAGATAGACAAACTAACCTCCTCCTCCAACAGACACACAAGTAAAAAGTCACACTTGGCTCCTGCTATGCCTCCACTTGATAGATAGTAAGATAGATAGATAGATAGATAGATAGATAGATAGATAGATAGATAGATAGATAGATAGGCAGGCAGGCCAATAGAGAGACCTACTCGCCGGCTGCTCCTCCGTTAGGTAAAACGACAAACACACACGTAGACTAGCCCCTCCCATTCTTAAATATCTAGGCAGTCAGGCTGGTAGTCAGACAGACACACAATCCAGACATGGGTGTTCTGGGGAAGGGGTTTGACGGAAGCGACTGGGGAATAGGGTGCCACTGTCGAGCTAGAGGATATTCTCCCATGTCCCTAGCTGCCTTGCCTGGAGGAGGCATCTGCTCCCCCAAGTTCACCGGACTCAAACCTTTAAAGTCGCCCTGCTCCTGGGAGCGGGCGTGGTGAGGTCAGGGGAAGAGGTCGGCAGCAGAGGCGGAGACAGAGGCTGCACAGCAGCAAACGGGGATGCCTCGGCGGCTTGGTCATTTTCCTCCGAACTCCACCTCTTCTGCCCTCGGGGCGGCCTCTGCTAACCCAGGTTTCCGGGATTGAGTTCTCCTTGTCAGCCAGGTCCTGGGATGCTGGTGAGGTGACTTCAGAGGACAGGGACGTCGTGGGGAGTGGACTGCCTCTGATCAGCCGATCAGTTTGCTCCCATCTCCACAGCGGCCTGGCCTGGGGGCGGCCTCTCCTGCCCCAGGTTCACCGTATGCATGTTTCCATGTCAGCGTCCGCCCTGGAGGCAGGCGCGGTGCGATCAGGGGCTGCAGTGAGTAGTCGGGGCTGCCCCACCGAGCCCCTGTTATTGCTCAGATCTCCCCCTTGGCCGGTTCTAGGGTTGATCTCTGCTACCCTAGGTACACGAGGTGCACATCTTTGCGTATCTTTGCGTTTCCCGGCTCCCGGGAGGCGGGCAGGGGTGGCCTGTGGGCGGGGCGGGGGCGGGGCTGGGGCGGGGCGGTGGCGGAAACCAAGAGGGCAGAAGCAGGAGGCATGGGCTGCCCAGGCAAGCCTGTGGGTTTCTATCCAGTGTCCCCCTCAGCCTGCAGTTGGGGCGTTGGGGCGCCCCCTGCTGCTTCAGGGTGGCAATTGCCATCCCCCCAGGTGGCACGAATACTGGGATTCTTCCTACAGTAGACACACAGAGAGACAAAGAAATAGACAGACAGACACACTAGCCTCTTCCTCCATTTAGAAACAGCCATATATCCTAACCTCCTGCTCTTCATCCATTAAATAGTTAGAAAGATACATACATACTCAGACACACACACACACACACACACACACACACACGCCCCCCCACACACAAACTCTAGCCTCCTCCTGGTCATAAATTACTCAGGTTCATAGACACACTAATCTCCTCCTCCATTAGATAATACTTAGACAAACTTAATAGACTATTTATCTTCCTCCATTAGATACATAGTCAGTGAGATTGATGGATACACACACAAGCCTCTACCTACACATGCTAGAGAGACACACAGATAGCCAGACACACGGGCCTCCTCCTTCTACTCGATTAGATATAAGCTCATACATGGATATCTTATATATAAACAGACACACAGACAGAAATACTAGCCTTCTCCTCCTCCATTAGATGCATATAAAGACTCATAGACTGGCACAGTAGCCTCCTTCCCCTTTACTTACAGATACATAGTAGACAGACCCGCACGCAAACACGCACACGCACACACACTGCCCCCCTCCGCTTGCTCAAATAGGTAGATAGGTAGATAGATACATTAACCTCCTCCTTCAACAGACAAAAAAATAAAAGACACACTAGCCTACTCCTACGCCTCACATAGATAGATAGATAGAGAGAGAGATAGATAGATAGATAGAGAGATAGAGAGATAGAGAGATACATAGATATATATGCAGGCAAGGAGATAGACATGCTATTCTCCTCTTCCTCCGTTAGATAAACAGACAGACACACACATAGAGTAGCCTCTCCCATCCTCCAATAGATAGGCAGTTAGGCTGGAAGTCAGACAAACAGACTCACTAGAGGCAGGGTGCGGTCTGGGTTGGGGTCGGCGGCGGTGACAGGGAATTAGGATGCCCCTGGCGAGACAGAGGATTTTCTCCCTTGTCCCTAGCTGCCTTGTCTTGGGGGGCCTCCGCTCCTTCAGATTCGTAGGACTCTGCCCGCCTGCCGCCGGGCCTGCTCCCCTGGCGAAGGCGTGGTGAAGGCCTGGGAAGAGATTGGGGACAGAGGAGAGGCAGCACAGCAGTTAAGGGGCATGCCTCGGCGACTTGGTCATTTTGCTCCCATCTCCCCATCTCCTGGGCTCTGGGCAGCATCTACTTCCCAGGTTTGCGGGAGTTAAGTCTTCTTGTCAGCCAGGTCATGGGATGATGGTGAGGTGAGTTCACGGGACAGTTACGTACCAGGGAGTGGACTGCCCAGGTTGAGACGATCAGTTTGCTCACATCTATACAGGGGCTTGGGCTGGGGGCGGTATCTCCTGCCCCAGATTCACAGAATGAATGTTTCCAGGTCCACCTGCCCCCTGGAGGCAGGCGTTCTACGGACAGAGGCTGCAGTGAGGAGGCGGGGCTGCCCCACCCA
This sequence comes from Vicugna pacos, assembly GCF_048564905.1. Lineage (NCBI taxonomy): Eukaryota > Metazoa > Chordata > Mammalia > Artiodactyla > Camelidae > Vicugna > Vicugna pacos. The sequence continues at coordinate 407,303 of NW_027328806.1, read as the reverse complement.
GCCCCTGTATCAGCTATCATCTCCTCCTTGGCGGTCCAGGGGTCCGTCTCTGGTACCCTGGTACAAGAGGTTAACTCATGTTTTGGCAAGAACCCGGGAGGCGGGCGAGGGGTGGTCAAGGGGCGGGGAGGGGGCGGTGCGGTGGTGGCCAAAGGGAACAAAGAAGCTGGGGCCAAGGGTGGCTAGACAAGCCTGTGAACTTCCAACCTGCGGCAAACTCAGACTGCAGTTGGGGCGCCCCCTGCTGCTTCAGGGTGGCAATTGCCATCCCCCCAGGTGGCACGAATACTGGGATTCTTCCTACAGTAGACACACAGAGAGACAAAGAAATAGACAGACAGACACACTAGCCTCTTCCTCCATTTAGAAACAGCCATATATCCTAACCTCCTCTTCCTCGTGCATTCTATAGGTAGACACATACATACATAGGCAGACACCCACAGACACACACATACACACACTGGCGTCCTACTTCTCCTCACTTAATTAGGTAGTGAGACACACTAATCTCCTCCTCCATTAGATAATAGATCGAGAAACGCAATAGACTCTTCCTCATCCTCCATTAGATAGATAGTGAGATTGACTGATAAACACACTAGCCTCTTTGTTCTCCTGTAGAGGGACAGACAGATAGCCAGACACTTTGGAATCCTTCTTCTTCTCCATTAGATAATAATACAGACAGACTCACAGACACACAGACAGACATACACACTACTCTTCTCCTCCCCTGAGAGTCAGAGAGATAGACACTGTAGCCTCCTTCTTCTCGATTAGATAAACGTACATATATAGATATCTGTTACAGTGACAGAGAGACAGACATACTAGCTTACTCCCCCTCCATTAGGTGCACACATAGACTGATACAAATATACAGTAGAATACCCCCCTTGACTTTCCGGTTCATTGATACACAGACCCGCACGCACACACAGACACACAGACACACACACACACACACACACACACACACACACACGGTAGCCTCCTCCTCTTCCTCAAATTTGAAGTTATGTAGATAGACACACTAACCTACTCCTCCAATACACAGACACATAAAAAGGCACACTAGCCTATAGGTATGCCTCCTTTAGATAGATAGGTAGTTAGGTAGATAGATAGATAGATAGATAGATAGATAGATAGATAGATAGATAGATAGATAGAAAGATAGATACATAGGCAGGCAGGAAGATACAGAGACATACAAGTCTCCTCCTCCTCCGTTAGATAAGCAGACGGGCACACACATAGGCTAGCCTCTCCCATCCTCCTCTAGGCAGGCAGTCAGACAGACAGACACACTAGCGTCGGGGTGCGGTCTGTGGACAGGGATCAGCAGCGTTGTCCAGGGGCAGGAGTGCCACTGGCGAGTCATAGCGTTTTATCCCATGTCCCACCCTGCCTTGCCTGGGGGTGGCATCCGCTCCCCCAAGTTCACCGGACTCAGACATTTGAAGTCTCCCTGCTTTGGGAGCGGGCGTGCTGAGGTCAGGGGAAGAGTTCAGCGGCAGATATGGAGGCGGCACAGCAGCTAAGGGGGATGCCTCGGGGAGTCGATCATTTTCCTACCATCTCCCCCTCTCCTGGCCTCGGGATGTCCTCTGCTACCCCAGGTGTGCGGGATTTAATTCTCCTTGTCAGCCAGGTCCTGGGAGGCTGCTGCGGTGATCTCTGGGTACAGGGACGTTGAGGGGAGCAGACTACATCGGGTGAGCCGATCAGGTTGCTCCCATCTCCACAAGGGCCTGGCCTGGAAACGGGCTCTCCTGCCCCGGGTTCACAGTATCCATGTTTCCATGTCAGCCTTCGCCCCGAAGGCGGGCCCGGTGTGATAAGGGGCTGCAGTGAGGAGGCGGGTCTGCCCCACCGAGCCCCTGTATTTGCTCAGATCTCCCCCTTGGCCGGTCCTAGGGTTGGTTTCTGCTACCCTAGGTACTCGAGGTGCACATCTCTGTGTTTTCCGGCTCCCGTGAAGCGGGTGTGGGGTGGGGCGCGGCGGGGGTCGGGCTGGGGCTTGGCGCGCGCAGCTATAGAAAGAGCAGAAGCGGCAGGCACGGGCTGCCCTGGCAAGCCTGTGGGTTCCCATCCATTGTCCCCCTCAGACTGCAATGGGGGCACCCTCTGTTGCTTCAGGGTGGCAATTGCCATCCCTCCAGGTGAGTCGAATACTGAGAGGCTTCCTCCATTAGACAGACAGAGAGACAAATAAATAGACAGTCAGACACACTAGCGTCTTCCTCCATTTAGACACAGCCATCTATCCTAACCTCCTCCTCCTCATCCATTATAGAGGGAGACAGAAACATAGACAGACAGACATGCACAAACACACACACACTAGCCTCCTCCTTCTCTTCCAATAGGTAGATAGGTAGATAGACAAACTAACCTCCTCCTCCAACAGACACACAAGTAAAAAGTCACACTTGGCTCCTGCTATGCCTCCACTTGATAGATAGTAAGATAGATAGATAGATAGATAGATAGATAGATAGATAGATAGATAGATAGATAGATAGATAGATAGATAGATAGGCAGGCCAATAGAGAGACCTACTCGCCGGCTGCTCCTCCGTTAGGTAAAACGACAAACACACACGTAGACTAGCCCCTCCCATTCTTAAATATCTAGGCAGTCAGGCTGGTAGTCAGACAGACACACAATCCAGACATGGGTGTTCTGGGGAAGGGGTTTGACGGAAGCGACTGGGGAATAGGGTGCCACTGTCGAGCTAGAGGATATTCTCCCATGTCCCTAGCTGCCTTGCCTGGAGGAGGCATCTGCTCCCCCAAGTTCACCGGACTCAAACCTTTAAAGTCGCCCTGCTCCTGGGAGCGGGCGTGGTGAGGTCAGGGGAAGAGGTCGGCAGCAGAGGCGGAGACAGAGGCTGCACAGCAGCAAACGGGGATGCCTCGGCGGCTTGGTCATTTTCCTCCGAACTCCACCTCTTCTGCCCTCGGGGCGGCCTCTGCTAACCCAGGTTTCCGGGATTGAGTTCTCCTTGTCAGCCAGGTCCTGGGATGCTGGTGAGGTGACTTCAGAGGACAGGGACGTCGTGGGGAGTGGACTGCCTCTGATCAGCCGATCAGTTTGCTCCCATCTCCACAGCGGCCTGGCCTGGGGGCGGCCTCTCCTGCCCCAGGTTCACCGTATGCATGTTTCCATGTCAGCGTCCGCCCTGGAGGCAGGCGCGGTGCGATCAGGGGCTGCAGTGAGTAGTCGGGGCTGCCCCACCGAGCCCCTGTTATTGCTCAGATCTCCCCCTTGGCCGGTTCTAGGGTTGATCTCTGCTACCCTAGGTACACGAGGTGCACATCTTTGCGTATCTTTGCGTTTCCCGGCTCCCGGGAGGCGGGCAGGGGTGGCCTGTGGGCGGGGCGGGGGCGGGGCTGGGGCGGGGCGGTGGCGGAAACCAAGAGGGCAGAAGCAGGAGGCATGGGCTGCCCAGGCAAGCCTGTGGGTTTCTATCCAGTGTCCCCCTCAGCCTGCAGTTGGGGCGTTGGGGCGCCCCCTGCTGCTTCAGGGTGGCAATTGCCATCCCCCCAGGTGGCACGAATACTGGGATTCTTCCTACAGTAGACACACAGAGAGACAAAGAAATAGACAGACAGACACACTAGCCTCTTCCTCCATTTAGAAACAGCCATATATCCTAACCTCCTGCTCTTCATCCATTAAATAGTTAGAAAGATACATACATACTCAGACACACACACACACACACACACACACACACACACACACACGCCCCCCCCCCACACAAACTCTAGCCTCCTCCTGGTCATAAATTACTCAGGTTCATAGACACACTAATCTCCTCCTCCATTAGATAATACTTAGACAAACTTAATAGACTATTTATCTTCCTCCATTAGATACATAGTCAGTGAGATTGATGGATACACACACAAGCCTCTACCTACACATGCTAGAGAGACACACAGATAGCCAGACACACGGGCCTCCTCCACTACTCGATTAGATATAAGCTCATACATGGATATCTTATATATAAACAGACACACAGACAGAAATACTAGCCTTCTCCTCCTCCATTAGATGCATATAAAGACTCATAGACTGGCACAGTAGCCTCCTTCCCCTTTACTTACAGATACATAGTAGACAGACCCGCACGCAAACACGCACACGCACACACACTGCCCCCCTCCGCTTGCTCAAATAGGTAGATAGGTAGATAGATACATTAACCTCCTCCTTCAACAGACAAAAAAATAAAAGACACACTAGCCTACTCCTACGCCTCACATAGATAGATAGATAGATAGAGAGAGAGATAGATAGATAGAGAGATAGAGAGATAGAGAGATACATAGATATATATGCAGGCAAGGAGATAGACATGCTAGTCTCCTCTTCCTCCGTTAGATAAACAGACAGACACACACATAGAGTAGCCTCTCCCATCCTCCAATAGATAGGCAGTTAGGCTGGAAGTCAGACAAACAGACTCACTAGAGGCAGGGTGCGGTCTGGGTTGGGGTCGGCGGCGGTGACAGGGAATTAGGATGCCCCTGGCGAGACAGAGGATTTTCTCCCTTGTCCCTAGCTGCCTTGTCTGGGGGGGCCTCCGCTCCTTCAGATTCGTAGGACTCTGCCCGCCTGCCGCCGGGCCTGCTCCCCTGGCGAAGGCGTGGTGAAGGCCTGGGAAGAGATTGGGGACAGAGGAGAGGCAGCACAGCAGTTAAGGGGCATGCCTCGGCGACTTGGTCATTTTGCTCCCATCTCCCCATCTCCTGGGCTCTGGGCAGCATCTACTTCCCAGGTTTGCGGGAGTTAAGTCTTCTTGTCAGCCAGGTCATGGGATGATGGTGAGGTGAGTTCACGGGACAGTTACGTACCAGGGAGTGGACTGCCCAGGTTGAGACGATCAGTTTGCTCACATCTATACAGGGGCTTGGGCTGGGGGCGGTATCTCCTGCCCCAGATTCACAGAATGAATGTTTCCAGGTCCACCTGCCCCCTGGAGGCAGGCGTTCTACGGACAGAGGCTGCAGTGAGGAGGCGGGGCTGCCCCACCCAGCCCCTGTATCAGCTATCATCTCCTCCTTGGCGGTCCAGGGGTCCGTCTCTGGTACCCTGGTACAAGAGGTTAACTCATGTTTTGGCAAGAACCCGGGAGGCGGGCGAGGGGTGGTCAAGGGGCGGGGAGGGGGCGGTGCGGTGGTGGCCAAAGGGAACAAAGAAGCTGGGGCCAAGGGTGGCTAGACAAGCCTGTGAACTTCCAACCTGCGGCAAACTCAGACTGCAGTTGGGGCGCCCCCTGCTGCTTCAGGGTGGCAATTGCCATCCCCCCAGGTGGCACGAATACTGGGATTCTTCCTACAGTAGACACACAGAGAGACAAAGAAATAGACAGACAGACACACTAGCCTCTTCCTCCATTTAGAAACAGCCATATATCCTAACCTCCTCTTCCTCGTGCATTCTATAGGTAGACACATACATACATAGGCAGACACCCACAGACACACACATACACACACTGGCGTCCTACTTCTCCTCACTTAATTAGGTAGTGAGACACACTAATCTCCTCCTCCATTAGATAATAGATCGAGAAACGCAATAGACTCTTCCTCATCCTCCATTAGATAGATAGTGAGATTGACTGATAAACACACTAGCCTCTTTGTTCTCCTGTAGAGGGACAGACAGATAGCCAGACACTTTGGAATCCTTCTTCTTCTCCATTAGATAATAATACAGACAGACTCACAGACACACAGACAGACATACACACTACTCTTCTCCTCCCCTGAGAGTCAGAGAGATAGACACTGTAGCCTCCTTCTTCTCGATTAGATAAACGTACATATATAGATATCTGTTACAGTGACAGAGAGACAGACATACTAGCTTACTCCCCCTCCATTAGGTGCACACATAGACTGATACAAATATACAGTAGAATACCCCCCTTGACTTTCCGGTTCATTGATACACAGACCCGCACGCACACACAGACACACAGACACACACACACACACACACACACACACACACACGGTAGCCTCCTCCTCTTCCTCAAATTTGAAGTTATGTAGATAGACACACTAACCTACTCCTCCAATACACAGACACATAAAAAGGCACACTAGCCTATAGGTATGCCTCCTTTAGATAGATAGGTAGTTAGGTAGATAGATAGATAGATAGATAGATAGATAGATAGATAGATAGATAGAAAGATAGATACATAGGCAGGCAGGAAGATACAGAGACATACAAGTCTCCTCCTCCTCCGTTAGATAAGCAGACGGGCACACACATAGGCTAGCCTCTCCCATCCTCCTCTAGGCAGGCAGTCAGACAGACAGACACACTAGCGTCGGGGTGCGGTCTGTGGACAGGGATCAGCAGCGTTGACCAGGGGCAGGAGTGCCACTGGCGAGTCATAGCGTTTTATCCCATGTCCCACCCTGCCTTGCCTGGGGGTGGCATCCGCTCCCCCAAGTTCACCGGACTCAGACATTTGAAGTCTCCCTGCTTTGGGAGCGGGCGTGCTGAGGTCAGGGGAAGAGTTCAGCGGCAGATATGGAGGCGGCACAGCAGCTAAGGGGGATGCCTCGGGGAGTCGATCATTTTCCTACCATCTCCCCCTCTCCTGGCCTCGGGATGTCCTCTGCTACCCCAGGTGTGCGGGATTTAATTCTCCTTGTCAGCCAGGTCCTGGGAGGCTGCTGCGGTGATCTCTGGGTACAGGGACGTTGAGGGGAGCAGACTACATCGGGTGAGCCGATCAGGTTGCTCCCATCTCCACAAGGGCCTGGCCTGGAAACGGGCTCTCCTGCCCCGGGTTCACAGTATCCATGTTTCCATGTCAGCCTTCGCCCCGAAGGCGGGCCCGGTGTGATAAGGGGCTGCAGTGAGGAGGCGGGTCTGCCCCACCGAGCCCCTGTATTTGCTCAGATCTCCCCCTTGGCCGGTCCTAGGGTTGGTTTCTGCTACCCTAGGTACTCGAGGTGCACATCTCTGTGTTTTCCGGCTCCCGTGAAGCGGGTGTGGGGTGGGGCGCGGCGGGGGTCGGGCTGGGGCTTGGCGCGCGCAGCTATAGAAAGAGCAGAAGCGGCAGGCACGGGCTGCCCTGGCAAGCCTGTGGGTTCCCATCCATTGTCCCCCTCAGACTGCAATGGGGGCACCCTCTGTTGCTTCAGGGTGGCAATTGCCATCCCTCCAGGTGAGTCGAATACTGAGAGGCTTCCTCCATTAGACAGACAGAGAGACAAATAAATAGACAGTCAGACACACTAGCGTCTTCCTCCATTTAGACACAGCCATCTATCCTAACCTCCTCCTCCTCATCCATTATAGAGGGAGACAGAAACATAGACAGACAGACATGCACAAACACACACACACTAGCCTCCTCCTTCTCTTCCAATAGGTAGATAGGTAGATAGACAAACTAACCTCCTCCTCCAACAGACACACAAGTAAAAAGTCACACTTGGCTCCTGCTATGCCTCCACTTGATAGATAGATAGATAGATAGATAGATAGATAGATAGATAGATAGATAGATAGGCAGGCCAATAGAGAGACCTACTCGCCGGCTGCTCCTCCGTTAGGTAAAACGACAGACACACACGTAGACTAGCCCCTCCCATTCTTAAATATCTAGGCAGTCAGGCTGGTAGTCAGACAGACACACAATCCAGACATGGGTGTTCTGGGGAAGGGGTTTGACGGAAGCGACTGGGGAATAGGGTGCCACTGTCGAGCTAGAGGATATTCTCCCATGTCCCTAGCTGCCTTGCCTGGAGGAGGCATCTGCTCCCCCAAGTTCACCGGACTCAAACCTTTAAAGTCGCCCTGCTCCTGGGAGCGGGCGTGGTGAGGTCAGGGGAAGAGGTCGGCAGCAGAGGCGGAGACAGAGGCTGCACAGCAGCAAACGGGGATGCCTCGGCGGCTTGGTCATTTTCCTCCGAACTCCACCTCTTCTGCCCTCGGGGCGGCCTCTGCTAACCCAGGTTTCCGGGATTGAGTTCTCCTTGTCAGCCAGGTCCTGGGATGCTGGTGAGGTGACTTCAGAGGACAGGGACGTCGTGGGGAGTGGACTGCCTCTGATCAGCCGATCAGTTTGCTCCCATCTCCACAGCGGCCTGGCCTGGGGGCGGCCTCTCCTGCCCCAGGTTCACCGTATGCATGTTTCCATGTCAGCGTCCGCCCTGGAGGCAGGCGCGGTGCGATCAGGGGCTGCAGTGAGTAGTCGGGGCTGCCCCACCGAGCCCCTGTTATTGCTCAGATCTCCCCCTTGGCCGGTTCTAGGGTTGATCTCTGCTACCCTAGGTACACGAGGTGCACATCTTTGCGTATCTTTGCGTTTCCCGGCTCCCGGGAGGCGGGCAGGGGTGGCCTGTGGGCGGGGCGGGGGCGGGGCTGGGGCGGGGCGGTGGCGGAAACCAAGAGGGCAGAAGCAGGAGGCATGGGCTGCCCAGGCAAGCCTGTGGGTTTCTATCCAGTGTCCCCCTCAGCCTGCAGTTGGGGCGTTGGGGCGCCCCCTGCTGCTTCAGGGTGGCAATTGCCATCCCCCCAGGTGGCACGAATACTGGGATTCTTCCTACAGTAGACACACAGAGAGACAAAGAAATAGACAGACAGACACACTAGCCTCTTCCTCCATTTAGAAACAGCCATATATCCTAACCTCCTGCTCTTCATCCATTAAATAGTTAGAAAGATACATACATACTCAGACACACACACACACACACACACACACACACACACACACACGCCCCCCCCCACACAAACTCTAGCCTCCTCCTGGTCATAAATTACTCAGGTTCATAGACACACTAATCTCCTCCTCCATTAGATAATACTTAGACAAACTTAATAGACTATTTATCTTCCTCCATTAGATACATAGTCAGTGAGATTGATGGATACACACACAAGCCTCTACCTACACATGCTAGAGAGACACACAGATAGCCAGACACACGGGCCTCCTCCTTCTACTCGATTAGATATAAGCTCATACATGGATATCTTATATATAAACAGACACACAGACAGAAATACTAGCCTTCTCCTCCTCCATTAGATGCATATAAAGACTCATAGACTGGCACAGTAGCCTCCTTCCCCTTTACTTACAGATACATAGTAGACAGACCCGCACGCAAACACGCACACGCACACACACTGCCCCCCTCCGCTTGCTCAAATAGGTAGATAGGTAGATAGATACATTAACCTCCTCCTTCAACAGACAAAAAAATAAAAGACACACTAGCCTACTCCTACGCCTCACATAGATAGATAGATAGATAGAGAGAGAGATAGATAGATAGAGAGATAGAGAGATAGAGAGATACATAGATATATATGCAGGCAAGGAGATAGACATGCTAGTCTCCTCTTCCTCCGTTAGATAAACAGACAGACACACACATAGAGTAGCCTCTCCCATCCTCCAATAGATAGGCAGTTAGGCTGGAAGTCAGACAAACAGACTCACTAGAGGCAGGGTGCGGTCTGGGTTGGGGTCGGCGGCGGTGACAGGGAATTAGGATGCCCCTGGCGAGACAGAGGATTTTCTCCCTTGTCCCTAGCTGCCTTGTCTGGGGGGGCCTCCGCTCCTTCAGATTCGTAGGACTCTGCCCGCCTGCCGCCGGGCCTGCTCCCCTGGCGAAGGCGTGGTGAAGGCCTGGGAAGAGATTGGGGACAGAGGAGAGGCAGCACAGCAGTTAAGGGGCATGCCTCGGCGACTTGGTCATTTTGCTCCCATCTCCCCATCTCCTGGGCTCTGGGCAGCATCTACTTCCCAGGTTTGCGGGAGTTAAGTCTTCTTGTCAGCCAGGTCATGGGATGATGGTGAGGTGAGTTCACGGGACAGTTACGTACCAGGGAGTGGACTGCCCAGGTTGAGACGATCAGTTTGCTCACATCTATACAGGGGCTTGGGCTGGGGGCGGTATCTCCTGCCCCAGATTCACAGAATGAATGTTTCCAGGTCCACCTGCCCCCTGGAGGCAGGCGTTCTACGGACAGAGGCTGCAGTGAGGAGGCGGGGCTGCCCCACCCAGCCCCTGTATCAGCTATCATCTCCTCCTTGGCGGTCCAGGGGTCCGTCTCTGGTACCCTGGTACAAGAGGTTAACTCATGTTTTGGCAAGAACCCGGGAGGCGGGCGAGGGGTGGTCAAGGGGCGGGGAGGGGGCGGTGCGGTGGTGGCCAAAGGGAACAAAGAAGCTGGGGCCAAGGGTGGCTAGACAAGCCTGTGAACTTCCAACCTGCGGCAAACTCAGACTGCAGTTGGGGCGCCCCCTGCTGCTTCAGGGTGGCAATTGCCATCCCCCCAGGTGGCACGAATACTGGGATTCTTCCTACAGTAGACACACAGAGAGACAAAGAAATAGACAGACAGACACACTAGCCTCTTCCTCCATTTAGAAACAGCCATATATCCTAACCTCCTCTTCCTCGTGCATTCTATAGGTAGACACATACATACATAGGCAGACACCCACAGACACACACATACACACACTGGCGTCCTACTTCTCCTCACTTAATTAGGTAGTGAGACACACTAATCTCCTCCTCCATTAGATAATAGATCGAGAAACGCAATAGACTCTTCCTCATCCTCCATTAGATAGATAGTGAGATTGACTGATAAACACACTAGCCTCTTTGTTCTCCTGTAGAGGGACAGACAGATAGCCAGACACTTTGGAATCCTTCTTCTTCTCCATTAGATAATAATACAGACAGACTCACAGACACACAGACAGACATACACACTACTCTTCTCCTCCCCTGAGAGTCAGAGAGATAGACACTGTAGCCTCCTTCTTCTCGATTAGATAAACGTACATATATAGATATCTGTTACAGTGACAGAGAGACAGACATACTAGCTTACTCCCCCTCCATTAGGTGCACACATAGACTGATACAAATATACAGTAGAATACCCCCCTTGACTTTCCGGTTCATTGATACACAGACCCGCACGCACACACAGACACACAGACACACACACACACACACACACACACACGGTAGCCTCCTCCTCTTCCTCAAATTTGAAGTTATGTAGATAGACACACTAACCTACTCCTCCAATACACAGACACATAAAAAGGCACACTAGCCTATAGGTATGCCTCCTTTAGATAGATAGGTAGTTAGGTAGATAGATAGATAGATAGATAGATAGATAGATAGATAGATAGAAAGATAGATACATAGGCAGGCAGGAAGATACAGAGACATACAAGTCTCCTCCTCCTCCGTTAGATAAGCAGACGGGCACACACATAGGCTAGCCTCTCCCATCCTCCTCTAGGCAGGCAGTCAGACAGACAGACACACTAGCGTCGGGGTGCGGTCTGTGGACAGGGATCAGCAGCGTTGTCCAGGGGCAGGAGTGCCACTGGCGAGTCATAGCGTTTTATCCCATGTCCCACCCTGCCTTGCCTGGGGGTGGCATCCGCTCCCCCAAGTTCACCGGACTCAGACATTTGAAGTCTCCCTGCTTTGGGAGCGGGCGTGCTGAGGTCAGGGGAAGAGTTCAGCGGCAGATATGGAGGCGGCACAGCAGCTAAGGGGGATGCCTCGGGGAGTCGATCATTTTCCTACCATCTCCCCCTCTCCTGGCCTCGGGATGTCCTCTGCTACCCCAGGTGTGCGGGATTTAATTCTCCTTGTCAGCCAGGTCCTGGGAGGCTGCTGCGGTGATCTCTGGGTACAGGGACGTTGAGGGGAGCAGACTACATCGGGTGAGCCGATCAGGTTGCTCCCATCTCCACAAGGGCCTGGCCTGGAAACGGGCTCTCCTGCCCCGGGTTCACAGTATCCATGTTTCCATGTCAGCCTTCGCCCCGAAGGCGGGCCCGGTGTGATAAGGGGCTGCAGTGAGGAGGCGGGTCTGCCCCACCGAGCCCCTGTATTTGCTCAGATCTCCCCCTTGGCCGGTCCTAGGGTTGGTTTCTGCTACCCTAGGTACTCGAGGTGCACATCTCTGTGTTTTCCGGCTCCCGTGAAGCGGGTGTGGGGTGGGGCGCGGCGGGGGTCGGGCTGGGGCTTGGCGCGCGCAGCTATAGAAAGAGCAGAAGCGGCAGGCACGGGCTGCCCTGGCAAGCCTGTGGGTTCCCATCCATTGTCCCCCTCAGACTGCAATGGGGGCACCCTCTGTTGCTTCAGGGTGGCAATTGCCATCCCTCCAGGTGAGTCGAATACTGAGAGGCTTCCTCCATTAGACAGACAGAGAGACAAATAAATAGACAGTCAGACACACTAGCGTCTTCCTCCATTTAGACACAGCCATCTATCCTAACCTCCTCCTCCTCATCCATTATAGAGGGAGACAGAAACATAGACAGACAGACATGCACAAACACACACACACTAGCCTCCTCCTTCTCTTCCAATAGGTAGATAGGTAGATAGACAAACTAACCTCCTCCTCCAACAGACACACAAGTAAAAAGTCACACTTGGCTCCTGCTATGCCTCCACTTGATAGATAGTAAGATAGATAGATAGATAGATAGATAGATAGATAGATAGATAGATAGATAGATAGATAGATAGGCAGGCCAATAGAGAGACCTACTCGCCGGCTGCTCCTCCGTTAGGTAAAACGACAAACACACACGTAGACTAGCCCCTCCCATTCTTAAATATCTAGGCAGTCAGGCTGGTAGTCAGACAGACACACAATCCAGACATGGGTGTTCTGGGGAAGGGGTTTGACGGAAGCGACTGGGGAATAGGGTGCCACTGTCGAGCTAGAGGATATTCTCCCATGTCCCTAGCTGCCTTGCCTGGAGGAGGCATCTGCTCCCCCAAGTTCACCGGACTCAAACCTTTAAAGTCGCCCTGCTCCTGGGAGCGGGCGTGGTGAGGTCAGGGGAAGAGGTCGGCAGCAGAGGCGGAGACAGAGGCTGCACAGCAGCAAACGGGGATGCCTCGGCGGCTTGGTCATTTTCCTCCGAACTCCACCTCTTCTGCCCTCGGGGCGGCCTCTGCTAACCCAGGTTTCCGGGATTGAGTTCTCCTTGTCAGCCAGGTCCTGGGATGCTGGTGAGGTGACTTCAGAGGACAGGGACGTCGTGGGGAGTGGACTGCCTCTGATCAGCCGATCAGTTTGCTCCCATCTCCACAGCGGCCTGGCCTGGGGGCGGCCTCTCCTGCCCCAGGTTCACCGTATGCATGTTTCCATGTCAGCGTCCGCCCTGGAGGCAGGCGCGGTGCGATCAGGGGCTGCAGTGAGTAGTCGGGGCTGCCCCACCGAGCCCCTGTTATTGCTCAGATCTCCCCCTTGGCCGGTTCTAGGGTTGATCTCTGCTACCCTAGGTACACGAGGTGCACATCTTTGCGTATCTTTGCGTTTCCCGGCTCCCGGGAGGCGGGCAGGGGTGGCCTGTGGGCGGGGCGGGGGCGGGGCTGGGGCGGGGCGGTGGCGGAAACCAAGAGGGCAGAAGCAGGAGGCATGGGCTGCCCAGGCAAGCCTGTGGGTTTCTATCCAGTGTCCCCCTCAGCCTGCAGTTGGGGCGTTGGGGCGCCCCCTGCTGCTTCAGGGTGGCAATTGCCATCCCCCCAGGTGGCACGAATACTGGGATTCTTCCTACAGTAGACACACAGAGAGACAAAGAAATAGACAGACAGACACACTAGCCTCTTCCTCCATTTAGAAACAGCCATATATCCTAACCTCCTGCTCTTCATCCATTAAATAGTTAGAAAGATACATACATACTCAGACACACACACACACACACACACACACACACGCCCCCCCCCACACAAACTCTAGCCTCCTCCTGGTCATAAATTACTCAGGTTCATAGACACACTAATCTCCTCCTCCATTAGATAATACTTAGACAAACTTAATAGACTATTTATCTTCCTCCATTAGATACATAGTCAGTGAGATTGATGGATACACACACAAGCCTCTACCTACACATGCTAGAGAGACACACAGATAGCCAGACACACGGGCCTCCTCCACTACTCGATTAGATATAAGCTCATACATGGATATCTTATATATAAACAGACACACAGACAGAAATACTAGCCTTCTCCTCCTCCATTAGATGCATATAAAGACTCATAGACTGGCACAGTAGCCTCCTTCCCCTTTACTTACAGATACATAGTAGACAGACCCGCACGCAAACACGCACACGCACACACACTGCCCCCCTCCGCTTGCTCAAATAGGTAGATAGGTAGATAGATACATTAACCTCCTCCTTCAACAGACAAAAAAATAAAAGACACACTAGCCTACTCCTACGCCTCACATAGATAGATAGATAGAGAGAGAGATAGATAGATAGAGAGATAGAGAGATAGAGAGATACATAGATATATATGCAGGCAAGGAGATAGACATGCTAGTCTCCTCTTCCTCCGTTAGATAAACAGACAGACACACACATAGAGTAGCCTCTCCCATCCTCCAATAGATAGGCAGTTAGGCTGGAAGTCAGACAAACAGACTCACTAGAGGCAGGGTGCGGTCTGGGTTGGGGTCGGCGGCGGTGACAGGGAATTAGGATGCCCCTGGCGAGACAGAGGATTTTCTCCCTTGTCCCTAGCTGCCTTGTCTGGGGGGGCCTCCGCTCCTTCAGATTCGTAGGACTCTGCCCGCCTGCCGCCGGGCCTGCTCCCCTGGCGAAGGCGTGGTGAAGGCCTGGGAAGAGATTGGGGACAGAGGAGAGGCAGCACAGCAGTTAAGGGGCATGCCTCGGCGACTTGGTCATTTTGCTCCCATCTCCCCATCTCCTGGGCTCTGGGCAGCATCTACTTCCCAGGTTTGCGGGAGTTAAGTCTTCTTGTCAGCCAGGTCATGGGATGATGGTGAGGTGAGTTCACGGGACAGTTACGTACCAGGGAGTGGACTGCCCAGGTTGAGACGATCAGTTTGCTCACATCTATACAGGGGCTTGGGCTGGGGGCGGTATCTCCTGCCCCAGATTCACAGAATGAATGTTTCCAGGTCCACCTGCCCCCTGGAGGCAGGCGTTCTACGGACAGAGGCTGCAGTGAGGAGGCGGGGCTGCCCCACCCAGCCCCTGTATCAGCTATCATCTCCTCCTTGGCGGTCCAGGGGTCCGTCTCTGGTACCCTGGTACAAGAGGTTAACTCATGTTTTGGCAAGAACCCGGGAGGCGGGCGAGGGGTGGTCAAGGGGCGGGGAGGGGGCGGTGCGGTGGTGGCCAAAGGGAACAAAGAAGCTGGGGCCAAGGGTGGCTAGACAAGCCTGTGAACTTCCAACCTGCGGCAAACTCAGACTGCAGTTGGGGCGCCCCCTGCTGCTTCAGGGTGGCAATTGCCATCCCCCCAGGTGGCACGAATACTGGGATTCTTCCTACAGTAGACACACAGAGAGACAAAGAAATAGACAGACAGACACACTAGCCTCTTCCTCCATTTAGAAACAGCCATATATCCTAACCTCCTCTTCCTCGTGCATTCTATAGGTAGACACATACATACATAGGCAGACACCCACAGACACACACATACACACACTGGCGTCCTACTTCTCCTCACTTAATTAGGTAGTGAGACACACTAATCTCCTCCTCCATTAGATAATAGATCGAGAAACGCAATAGACTCTTCCTCATCCTCCATTAGATAGATAGTGAGATTGACTGATAAACACACTAGCCTCTTTGTTCTCCTGTAGAGGGACAGACAGATAGCCAGACACTTTGGAATCCTTCTTCTTCTCCATTAGATAATAATACAGACAGACTCACAGACACACAGACAGACATACACACTACTCTTCTCCTCCCCTGAGAGTCAGAGAGATAGACACTGTAGCCTCCTTCTTCTCGATTAGATAAACGTACATATATAGATATCTGTTACAGTGACAGAGAGACAGACATACTAGCTTACTCCCCCTCCATTAGGTGCACACATAGACTGATACAAATATACAGTAGAATACCCCCCTTGACTTTCCGGTTCATTGATACACAGACCCGCACGCACACACAGACACACAGACACACACACACACAGACACACACACACACACACACACACACACACACACACACACGGTAGCCTCCTCCTCTTCCTCAAATTTGAAGTTATGTAGATAGACACACTAACCTACTCCTCCAATACACAGACACATAAAAAGGCACACTAGCCTATAGGTATGCCTCCTTTAGATAGATAGGTAGTTAGGTAGATAGATAGATAGATAGATAGATAGATAGATAGATAGATAGATAGATAGAAAGATAGATACATAGGCAGGCAGGAAGATACAGAGACATATAAGTCTCCTCCTCCTCCGTTAGATAAGCAGACGGGCACACACATAGGCTAGCCTCTCCCATCCTCCTCTAGGCAGGCAGTCAGACAGACAGACACACTAGCGTCGGGGTGCGGTCTGTGGACAGGGATCAGCAGCGTTGTCCAGGGGCAGGAGTGCCACTGGCGAGTCATAGCGTTTTATCCCATGTCCCACCCTGCCTTGCCTGGGGGTGGCATCCGCTCCCCCAAGTTCACCGGACTCAGACATTTGAAGTCTCCCTGCTTTGGGAGCGGGCGTGCTGAGGTCAGGGGAAGAGTTCAGCGGCAGATATGGAGGCGGCACAGCAGCTAAGGGGGATGCCTCGGGGAGTCGATCATTTTCCTACCATCTCCCCCTCTCCTGGCCTCGGGATGTCCTCTGCTACCCCAGGTGTGCGGGATTTAATTCTCCTTGTCAGCCAGGTCCTGGGAGGCTGCTGCGGTGATCTCTGGGTACAGGGACGTTGAGGGGAGCAGACTACATCGGGTGAGCCGATCAGGTTGCTCCCATCTCCACAAGGGCCTGGCCTGGAAACGGGCTCTCCTGCCCCGGGTTCACAGTATCCATGTTTCCATGTCAGCCTTCGCCCCGAAGGCGGGCCCGGTGTGATAAGGGGCTGCAGTGAGGAGGCGGGTCTGCCCCACCGAGCCCCTGTATTTGCTCAGATCTCCCCCTTGGCCGGTCCTAGGGTTGGTTTCTGCTACCCTAGGTACTCGAGGTGCACATCTCTGTGTTTTCCGGCTCCCGTGAAGCGGGTGTGGGGTGGGGCGCGGCGGGGGTCGGGCTGGGGCTTGGCGCGCGCAGCTATAGAAAGAGCAGAAGCGGCAGGCACGGGCTGCCCTGGCAAGCCTGTGGGTTCCCATCCATTGTCCCCCTCAGACTGCAATGGGGGCACCCTCTGTTGCTTCAGGGTGGCAATTGCCATCCCTCCAGGTGAGTCGAATACTGAGAGGCTTCCTCCATTAGACAGACAGAGAGACAAATAAATAGACAGTCAGACACACTAGCGTCTTCCTCCATTTAGACACAGCCATCTATCCTAACCTCCTCCTCCTCATCCATTATAGAGGGAGACAGAAACATAGACAGACAGACATGCACAAACACACACACACTAGCCTCCTCCTTCTCTTCCAATAGGTAGATAGGTAGATAGACAAACTAACCTCCTCCTCCAACAGACACACAAGTAAAAAGTCACACTTGGCTCCTGCTATGCCTCCACTTGATAGATAGTAAGATAGATAGATAGATAGATAGATAGATAGATAGATAGATAGATAGATAGATAGATAGATAGATAGATAGATAGGCAGGCCAATAGAGAGACCTACTCGCCGGCTGCTCCTCCGTTAGGTAAAACGACAAACACACACGTAGACTAGCCCCTCCCATTCTTAAATATCTAGGCAGTCAGGCTGGTAGTCAGACAGACACACAATCCAGACATGGGTGTTCTGGGGAAGGGGTTTGACGGAAGCGACTGGGGAATAGGGTGCCACTGTCGAGCTAGAGGATATTCTCCCATGTCCCTAGCTGCCTTGCCTGGAGGAGGCATCTGCTCCCCCAAGTTCACCGGACTCAAACCTTTAAAGTCGCCCTGCTCCTGGGAGCGGGCGTGGTGAGGTCAGGGGAAGAGGTCGGCAGCAGAGGCGGAGACAGAGGCTGCACAGCAGCAAACGGGGATGCCTCGGCGGCTTGGTCATTTTCCTCCGAACTCCACCTCTTCTGCCCTCGGGGCGGCCTCTGCTAACCCAGGTTTCCGGGATTGAGTTCTCCTTGTCAGCCAGGTCCTGGGATGCTGGTGAGGTGACTTCAGAGGACAGGGACGTCGTGGGGAGTGGACTGCCTCTGATCAGCCGATCAGTTTGCTCCCATCTCCACAGCGGCCTGGCCTGGGGGCGGCCTCTCCTGCCCCAGGTTCACCGTATGCATGTTTCCATGTCAGCGTCCGCCCTGGAGGCAGGCGCGGTGCGATCAGGGGCTGCAGTGAGTAGTCGGGGCTGCCCCACCGAGCCCCTGTTATTGCTCAGATCTCCCCCTTGGCCGGTTCTAGGGTTGATCTCTGCTACCCTAGGTACACGAGGTGCACATCTTTGCGTATCTTTGCGTTTCCCGGCTCCCGGGAGGCGGGCAGGGGTGGCCTGTGGGCGGGGCGGGGGCGGGGCTGGGGCGGGGCGGTGGCGGAAACCAAGAGGGCAGAAGCAGGAGGCATGGGCTGCCCAGGCAAGCCTGTGGGTTTCTATCCAGTGTCCCCCTCAGCCTGCAGTTGGGGCGTTGGGGCGCCCCCTGCTGCTTCAGGGTGGCAATTGCCATCCCCCCAGGTGGCACGAATACTGGGATTCTTCCTACAGTAGACACACAGAGAGACAAAGAAATAGACAGACAGACACACTAGCCTCTTCCTCCATTTAGAAACAGCCATATATCCTAACCTCCTGCTCTTCATCCATTAAATAGTTAGAAAGATACATACATACTCAGACACACACACACACACACACACACACACACGCCCCCCCCCCACACAAACTCTAGCCTCCTCCTGGTCATAAATTACTCAGGTTCATAGACACACTAATCTCCTCCTCCATTAGATAATACTTAGACAAACTTAATAGACTATTTATCTTCCTCCATTAGATACATAGTCAGTGAGATTGATGGATACACACACAAGCCTCTACCTACACATGCTAGAGAGACACACAGATAGCCAGACACACGGGCCTCCTCCACTACTCGATTAGATATAAGCTCATACATGGATATCTTATATATAAACAGACACACAGACAGAAATACTAGCCTTCTCCTCCTCCATTAGATGCATATAAAGACTCATAGACTGGCACAGTAGCCTCCTTCCCCTTTACTTACAGATACATAGTAGACAGACCCGCACGCAAACACGCACACGCACACACACTGCCCCCCTCCGCTTGCTCAAATAGGTAGATAGGTAGATAGATACATTAACCTCCTCCTTCAACAGACAAAAAAATAAAAGACACACTAGCCTACTCCTACGCCTCACATAGATAGATAGATAGATAGATAGATAGATAGATAGATAGATAGATAGAGAGATAGAGAGATAGAGAGATACATAGATATATATGCAGGCAAGGAGATAGACATGCTAGTCTCCTCTTCCTCCGTTAGATAAACAGACAGACACACACATAGAGTAGCCTCTCCCATCCTCCAATAGATAGGCAGTTAGGCTGGAAGTCAGACAAACAGACTCACTAGAGGCAGGGTGCGGTCTGGGTTGGGGTCGGCGGCGGTGACAGGGAATTAGGATGCCCCTGGCGAGACAGAGGATTTTCTCCCTTGTCCCTAGCTGCCTTGTCTGGGGGGGCCTCCGCTCCTTCAGATTCGTAGGACTCTGCCCGCCTGCCGCCGGGCCTGCTCCCCTGGCGAAGGCGTGGTGAAGGCCTGGGAAGAGATTGGGGACAGAGGAGAGGCAGCACAGCAGTTAAGGGGCATGCCTCGGCGACTTGGTCATTTTGCTCCCATCTCCCCATCTCCTGGGCTCTGGGCAGCATCTACTTCCCAGGTTTGCGGGAGTTAAGTCTTCTTGTCAGCCAGGTCATGGGATGATGGTGAGGTGAGTTCACGGGACAGTTACGTACCAGGGAGTGGACTGCCCAGGTTGAGACGATCAGTTTGCTCACATCTATACAGGGGCTTGGGCTGGGGGCGGTATCTCCTGCCCCAGATTCACAGAATGAATGTTTCCAGGTCCACCTGCCCCCTGGAGGCAGGCGTTCTACGGACAGAGGCTGCAGTGAGGAGGCGGGGCTGCCCCACCCAGCCCCTGTATCAGCTATCATCTCCTCCTTGGCGGTCCAGGGGTCCGTCTCTGGTACCCTGGTACAAGAGGTTAACTCATGTTTTGGCAAGAACCCGGGAGGCGGGCGAGGGGTGGTCAAGGGGCGGGGAGGGGGCGGTGCGGTGGTGGCCAAAGGGAACAAAGAAGCTGGGGCCAAGGGTGGCTAGACAAGCCTGTGAACTTCCAACCTGCGGCAAACTCAGACTGCAGTTGGGGCGCCCCCTGCTGCTTCAGGGTGGCAATTGCCATCCCCCCAGGTGGCACGAATACTGGGATTCTTCCTACAGTAGACACACAGAGAGACAAAGAAATAGACAGACAGACACACTAGCCTCTTCCTCCATTTAGAAACAGCCATATATCCTAACCTCCTCTTCCTCGTGCATTCTATAGGTAGACACATACATACATAGGCAGACACCCACAGACACACACATACACACACTGGCGTCCTACTTCTCCTCACTTAATTAGGTAGTGAGACACACTAATCTCCTCCTCCATTAGATAATAGATCGAGAAACGCAATAGACTCTTCCTCATCCTCCATTAGATAGATAGTGAGATTGACTGATAAACACACTAGCCTCTTTGTTCTCCTGTAGAGGGACAGACAGATAGCCAGACACTTTGGAATCCTTCTTCTTCTCCATTAGATAATAATACAGACAGACTCACAGACACACAGACAGACATACACACTACTCTTCTCCTCCCCTGAGAGTCAGAGAGATAGACACTGTAGCCTCCTTCTTCTCGATTAGATAAACGTACATATATAGATATCTGTTACAGTGACAGAGAGACAGACATACTAGCTTACTCCCCCTCCATTAGGTGCACACATAGACTGATACAAATATACAGTAGAATACCCCCCTTGACTTTCCGGTTCATTGATACACAGACCCGCACGCACACACAGACACACAGACACACACACACACAGACACACACACACACACACACACACACACACACACACACACACACACGGTAGCCTCCTCCTCTTCCTCAAATTTGAAGTTATGTAGATAGACACACTAACCTACTCCTCCAATACACAGACACATAAAAAGGCACACTAGCCTATAGGTATGCCTCCTTTAGATAGATAGGTAGTTAGGTAGATAGATAGATAGATAGATAGATAGATAGATAGATAGATAGATAGATAGATAGAAAGATAGATACATAGGCAGGCAGGAAGATACAGAGACATACAAGTCTCCTCCTCCTCCGTTAGATAAGCAGACGGGCACACACATAGGCTAGCCTCTCCCATCCTCCTCTAGGCAGGCAGTCAGACAGACAGACACACTAGTGTCGGGGTGCGGTCTGTGGACAGGGATCAGCAGCGTTGTCCAGGGGCAGGAGTGCCACTGGCGAGTCATAGCGTTTTATCCCATGTCCCACCCTGCCTTGCCTGGGGGTGGCATCCGCTCCCCCAAGTTCACCGGACTCAGACATTTGAAGTCTCCCTGCTTTGGGAGCGGGCGTGCTGAGGTCAGGGGAAGAGTTCAGCGGCAGATATGGAGGCGGCACAGCAGCTAAGGGGGATGCCTCGGGGAGTCGATCATTTTCCTACCATCTCCCCCTCTCCTGGCCTCGGGATGTCCTCTGCTACCCCAGGTGTGCGGGATTTAATTCTCCTTGTCAGCCAGGTCCTGGGAGGCTGCTGCGGTGATCTCTGGGTACAGGGACGTTGAGGGGAGCAGACTACATCGGGTGAGCCGATCAGGTTGCTCCCATCTCCACAAGGGCCTGGCCTGGAAACGGGCTCTCCTGCCCCGGGTTCACAGTATCCATGTTTCCATGTCAGCCTTCGCCCCGAAGGCGGGCCCGGTGTGATAAGGGGCTGCAGTGAGGAGGCGGGTCTGCCCCACCGAGCCCCTGTATTTGCTCAGATCTCCCCCTTGGCCGGTCCTAGGGTTGGTTTCTGCTACCCTAGGTACTCGAGGTGCACATCTCTGTGTTTTCCGGCTCCCGTGAAGCGGGTGTGGGGTGGGGCGCGGCGGGGGTCGGGCTGGGGCTTGGCGCGCGCAGCTATAGAAAGAGCAGAAGCGGCAGGCACGGGCTGCCCTGGCAAGCCTGTGGGTTCCCATCCATTGTCCCCCTCAGACTGCAATGGGGGCACCCTCTGTTGCTTCAGGGTGGCAATTGCCATCCCTCCAGGTGAGTCGAATACTGAGAGGCTTCCTCCATTAGACAGACAGAGAGACAAATAAATAGACAGTCAGACACACTAGCGTCTTCCTCCATTTAGACACAGCCATCTATCCTAACCTCCTCCTCCTCATCCATTATAGAGGGAGACAGAAACATAGACAGACAGACATGCACAAACACACACACACTAGCCTCCTCCTTCTCTTCCAATAGGTAGATAGGTAGATAGACAAACTAACCTCCTCCTCCAACAGACACACAAGTAAAAAGTCACACTTGGCTCCTGCTATGCCTCCACTTGATAGATAGTAAGATAGATAGATAGATAGATAGATAGATAGATAGATAGATAGATAGATAGATAGATAGATAGATAGATAGGCAGGCCAATAGAGAGACCTACTCGCCGGCTGCTCCTCCGTTAGGTAAAACGACAAACACACACGTAGACTAGCCCCTCCCATTCTTAAATATCTAGGCAGTCAGGCTGGTAGTCAGACAGACACACAATCCAGACATGGGTGTTCTGGGGAAGGGGTTTGACGGAAGCGACTGGGGAATAGGGTGCCACTGTCGAGCTAGAGGATATTCTCCCATGTCCCTAGCTGCCTTGCCTGGAGGAGGCATCTGCTCCCCCAAGTTCACCGGACTCAAACCTTTAAAGTCGCCCTGCTCCTGGGAGCGGGCGTGGTGAGGTCAGGGGAAGAGGTCGGCAGCAGAGGCGGAGACAGAGGCTGCACAGCAGCAAACGGGGATGCCTCGGCGGCTTGGTCATTTTCCTCCGAACTCCACCTCTTCTGCCCTCGGGGCGGCCTCTGCTAACCCAGGTTTCCGGGATTGAGTTCTCCTTGTCAGCCAGGTCCTGGGATGCTGGTGAGGTGACTTCAGAGGACAGGGACGTCGTGGGGAGTGGACTGCCTCTGATCAGCCGATCAGTTTGCTCCCATCTCCACAGCGGCCTGGCCTGGGGGCGGCCTCTCCTGCCCCAGGTTCACCGTATGCATGTTTCCATGTCAGCGTCCGCCCTGGAGGCAGGCGCGGTGCGATCAGGGGCTGCAGTGAGTAGTCGGGGCTGCCCCACCGAGCCCCTGTTATTGCTCAGATCTCCCCCTTGGCCGGTTCTAGGGTTGATCTCTGCTACCCTAGGTACACGAGGTGCACATCTTTGCGTATCTTTGCGTTTCCCGGCTCCCGGGAGGCGGGCAGGGGTGGCCTGTGGGCGGGGCGGGGGCGGGGCTGGGGCGGGGCGGTGGCGGAAACCAAGAGGGCAGAAGCAGGAGGCATGGGCTGCCCAGGCAAGCCTGTGGGTTTCTATCCAGTGTCCCCCTCAGCCTGCAGTTGGGGCGTTGGGGCGCCCCCTGCTGCTTCAGGGTGGCAATTGCCATCCCCCCAGGTGGCACGAATACTGGGATTCTTCCTACAGTAGACACACAGAGAGACAAAGAAATAGACAGACAGACACACTAGCCTCTTCCTCCATTTAGAAACAGCCATATATCCTAACCTCCTGCTCTTCATCCATTAAATAGTTAGAAAGATACATACATACTCAGACACACACACACACACACACACACACACACGCCCCCCCACACACAAACTCTAGCCTCCTCCTGGTCATAAATTACTCAGGTTCATAGACACACTAATCTCCTCCTCCATTAGATAATACTTAGACAAACTTAATAGACTATTTATCTTCCTCCATTAGATACATAGTCAGTGAGATTGATGGATACACACACAAGCCTCTACCTACACATGCTAGAGAGACACACAGATAGCCAGACACACGGGCCTCCTCCACTACTCGATTAGATATAAGCTCATACATGGATATCTTATATATAAACAGACACACAGACAGAAATACTAGCCTTCTCCTCCTCCATTAGATGCATATAAAGACTCATAGACTGGCACAGTAGCCTCCTTCCCCTTTACTTACAGATACATAGTAGACAGACCCGCACGCAAACACGCACACGCACACACACTGCCCCCCTCCGCTTGCTCAAATAGGTAGATAGGTAGATAGATACATTAACCTCCTCCTTCAACAGACAAAAAAATAAAAGACACACTAGCCTACTCCTACGCCTCACATAGATAGATAGATAGAGAGAGAGATAGATAGATAGAGAGATAGAGAGATAGAGAGATACATAGATATATATGCAGGCAAGGAGATAGACATGCTAGTCTCCTCTTCCTCCGTTAGATAAACAGACAGACACACACATAGAGTAGCCTCTCCCATCCTCCAATAGATAGGCAGTTAGGCTGGAAGTCAGACAAACAGACTCACTAGAGGCAGGGTGCGGTCTGGGTTGGGGTCGGCGGCGGTGACAGGGAATTAGGATGCCCCTGGCGAGACAGAGGATTTTCTCCCTTGTCCCTAGCTGCCTTGTCTGGGGGGGCCTCCGCTCCTTCAGATTCGTAGGACTCTGCCCGCCTGCCGCCGGGCCTGCTCCCCTGGCGAAGGCGTGGTGAAGGCCTGGGAAGAGATTGGGGACAGAGGAGAGGCAGCACAGCAGTTAAGGGGCATGCCTCGGCGACTTGGTCATTTTGCTCCCATCTCCCCATCTCCTGGGCTCTGGGCAGCATCTACTTCCCAGGTTTGCGGGAGTTAAGTCTTCTTGTCAGCCAGGTCATGGGATGATGGTGAGGTGAGTTCACGGGACAGTTACGTACCAGGGAGTGGACTGCCCAGGTTGAGACGATCAGTTTGCTCACATCTATACAGGGGCTTGGGCTGGGGGCGGTATCTCCTGCCCCAGATTCACAGAATGAATGTTTCCAGGTCCACCTGCCCCCTGGAGGCAGGCGTTCTACGGACAGAGGCTGCAGTGAGGAGGCGGGGCTGCCCCACCCAGCCCCTGTATCAGCTATCATCTCCTCCTTGGCGGTCCAGGGGTCCGTCTCTGGTACCCTGGTACAAGAGGTTAACTCATGTTTTGGCAAGAACCCGGGAGGCGGGCGAGGGGTGGTCAAGGGGCGGGGAGGGGGCGGTGCGGTGGTGGCCAAAGGGAACAAAGAAGCTGGGGCCAAGGGTGGCTAGACAAGCCTGTGAACTTCCAACCTGCGGCAAACTCAGACTGCAGTTGGGGCGCCCCCTGCTGCTTCAGGGTGGCAATTGCCATCCCCCCAGGTGGCACGAATACTGGGATTCTTCCTACAGTAGACACACAGAGAGACAAAGAAATAGACAGACAGACACACTAGCCTCTTCCTCCATTTAGAAACAGCCATATATCCTAACCTCCTCTTCCTCATGCATTCTATAGGTAGACACATACATACATAGGCAGACACCCACAGACACACACATACACACACTGGCGTCCTACTTCTCCTCACTTAATTAGGTAGTGAGACACACTAATCTCCTCCTCCATTAGATAATAGATCGAGAAACGCAATAGACTCTTCCTCATCCTCCATTAGATAGATAGTGAGATTGACTGATAAACACACTAGCCTCTTTGTTCTCCTGTAGAGGGACAGACAGATAGCCAGACACTTTGGAATCCTTCTTCTTCTCCATTAGATAATAATACAGACAGACTCACAGACACACAGACAGACATACACACTACTCTTCTCCTCCCCTGAGAGTCAGAGAGATAGACACTGTAGCCTCCTTCTTCTCGATTAGATAAACGTACATATATAGATATCTGTTACAGTGACAGAGAGACAGACATACTAGCTTACTCCCCCTCCATTAGGTGCACACATAGACTGATACAAATATACAGTAGAATACCCCCCTTGACTTTCCGGTTCATTGATACACAGACCCGCACGCACACACAGACACACAGACACACACACACACACACACACACACACACACGGTAGCCTCCTCCTCTTCCTCAAATTTGAAGTTATGTAGATAGACACACTAACCTACTCCTCCAATACACAGACACATAAAAAGGCACACTAGCCTATAGGTATGCCTCCTTTAGATAGATAGGTAGTTAGGTAGATAGATAGATAGATAGATAGATAGATAGATAGATAGATAGATAGAAAGATAGATACATAGGCAGGCAGGAAGATACAGAGACATACAAGTCTCCTCCTCCTCCGTTAGATAAGCAGACGGGCACACACATAGGCTAGCCTCTCCCATCCTCCTCTAGGCAGGCAGTCAGACAGACAGACACACTAGCGTCGGGGTGCGGTCTGTGGACAGGGATCAGCAGCGTTGTCCAGGGGCAGGAGTGCCACTGGCGAGTCATAGCGTTTTATCCCATGTCCCACCCTGCCTTGCCTGGGGGTGGCATCCGCTCCCCCAAGTTCACCGGACTCAGACATTTGAAGTCTCCCTGCTTTGGGAGCGGGCGTGCTGAGGTCAGGGGAAGAGTTCAGCGGCAGATATGGAGGCGGCACAGCAGCTAAGGGGGATGCCTCGGGGAGTCGATCATTTTCCTACCATCTCCCCCTCTCCTGGCCTCGGGATGTCCTCTGCTACCCCAGGTGTGCGGGATTTAATTCTCCTTGTCAGCCAGGTCCTGGGAGGCTGCTGCGGTGATCTCTGGGTACAGGGACGTTGAGGGGAGCAGACTACATCGGGTGAGCCGATCAGGTTGCTCCCATCTCCACAAGGGCCTGGCCTGGAAACGGGCTCTCCTGCCCCGGGTTCACAGTATCCATGTTTCCATGTCAGCCTTCGCCCCGAAGGCGGGCCCGGTGTGATAAGGGGCTGCAGTGAGGAGGCGGGTCTGCCCCACCGAGCCCCTGTATTTGCTCAGATCTCCCCCTTGGCCGGTCCTAGGGTTGGTTTCTGCTACCCTAGGTACTCGAGGTGCACATCTCTGTGTTTTCCGGCTCCCGTGAAGCGGGTGTGGGGTGGGGCGCGGCGGGGGTCGGGCTGGGGCTTGGCGCGCGCAGCTATAGAAAGAGCAGAAGCGGCAGGCACGGGCTGCCCTGGCAAGCCTGTGGGTTCCCATCCATTGTCCCCCTCAGACTGCAATGGGGGCACCCTCTGTTGCTTCAGGGTGGCAATTGCCATCCCTCCAGGTGAGTCGAATACTGAGAGGCTTCCTCCATTAGACAGACAGAGAGACAAATAAATAGACAGTCAGACACACTAGCGTCTTCCTCCATTTAGACACAGCCATCTATCCTAACCTCCTCCTCCTCATCCATTATAGAGGGAGACAGAAACATAGACAGACAGACATGCACAAACACACACACACTAGCCTCCTCCTTCTCTTCCAATAGGTAGATAGGTAGATAGACAAACTAACCTCCTCCTCCAACAGACACACAAGTAAAAAGTCACACTTGGCTCCTGCTATGCCTCCACTTGATAGATAGATAGATAGATAGATAGATAGATAGATAGATAGATAGATAGATAGGCAGGCCAATAGAGAGACCTACTCGCCGGCTGCTCCTCCGTTAGGTAAAACGACAGACACACACGTAGACTAGCCCCTCCCATTCTTAAATATCTAGGCAGTCAGGCTGGTAGTCAGACAGACACACAATCCAGACATGGGTGTTCTGGGGAAGGGGTTTGACGGAAGCGACTGGGGAATAGGGTGCCACTGTCGAGCTAGAGGATATTCTCCCATGTCCCTAGCTGCCTTGCCTGGAGGAGGCATCTGCTCCCCCAAGTTCACCGGACTCAAACCTTTAAAGTCGCCCTGCTCCTGGGAGCGGGCGTGGTGAGGTCAGGGGAAGAGGTCGGCAGCAGAGGCGGAGACAGAGGCTGCACAGCAGCAAACGGGGATGCCTCGGCGGCTTGGTCATTTTCCTCCGAACTCCACCTCTTCTGCCCTCGGGGCGGCCTCTGCTAACCCAGGTTTCCGGGATTGAGTTCTCCTTGTCAGCCAGGTCCTGGGATGCTGGTGAGGTGACTTCAGAGGACAGGGACGTCGTGGGGAGTGGACTGCCTCTGATCAGCCGATCAGTTTGCTCCCATCTCCACAGCGGCCTGGCCTGGGGGCGGCCTCTCCTGCCCCAGGTTCACCGTATGCATGTTTCCATGTCAGCGTCCGCCCTGGAGGCAGGCGCGGTGCGATCAGGGGCTGCAGTGAGTAGTCGGGGCTGCCCCACCGAGCCCCTGTTATTGCTCAGATCTCCCCCTTGGCCGGTTCTAGGGTTGATCTCTGCTACCCTAGGTACACGAGGTGCACATCTTTGCGTATCTTTGCGTTTCCCGGCTCCCGGGAGGCGGGCAGGGGTGGCCTGTGGGCGGGGCGGGGGCGGGGCTGGGGCGGGGCGGTGGCGGAAACCAAGAGGGCAGAAGCAGGAGGCATGGGCTGCCCAGGCAAGCCTGTGGGTTTCTATCCAGTGTCCCCCTCAGCCTGCAGTTGGGGCGTTGGGGCGCCCCCTGCTGCTTCAGGGTGGCAATTGCCATCCCCCCAGGTGGCACGAATACTGGGATTCTTCCTACAGTAGACACACAGAGAGACAAAGAAATAGACAGACAGACACACTAGCCTCTTCCTCCATTTAGAAACAGCCATATATCCTAACCTCCTGCTCTTCATCCATTAAATAGTTAGAAAGATACATACATACTCAGACACACACACACACACACACACACACACACACGCCCCCCCACACACAAACTCTAGCCTCCTCCTGGTCATAAATTACTCAGGTTCATAGACACACTAATCTCCTCCTCCATTAGATAATACTTAGACAAACTTAATAGACTATTTATCTTCCTCCATTAGATACATAGTCAGTGAGATTGATGGATACACACACAAGCCTCTACCTACACATGCTAGAGAGACACACAGATAGCCAGACACACGGGCCTCCTCCTTCTACTCGATTAGATATAAGCTCATACATGGATATCTTATATATAAACAGACACACAGACAGAAATACTAGCCTTCTCCTCCTCCATTAGATGCATATAAAGACTCATAGACTGGCACAGTAGCCTCCTTCCCCTTTACTTACAGATACATAGTAGACAGACCCGCACGCAAACACGCACACGCACACACACTGCCCCCCTCCGCTTGCTCAAATAGGTAGATAGGTAGATAGATACATTAACCTCCTCCTTCAACAGACAAAAAAATAAAAGACACACTAGCCTACTCCTACGCCTCACATAGATAGATAGATAGAGAGAGAGATAGATAGATAGAGAGATAGAGAGATAGAGAGATACATAGATATATATGCAGGCAAGGAGATAGACATGCTAGTCTCCTCTTCCTCCGTTAGATAAACAGACAGACACACACATAGAGTAGCCTCTCCCATCCTCCAATAGATAGGCAGTTAGGCTGGAAGTCAGACAAACAGACTCACTAGAGGCAGGGTGCGGTCTGGGTTGGGGTCGGCGGCGGTGACAGGGAATTAGGATGCCCCTGGCGAGACAGAGGATTTTCTCCCTTGTCCCTAGCTGCCTTGTCTGGGGGGGCCTCCGCTCCTTCAGATTCGTAGGACTCTGCCCGCCTGCCGCCGGGCCTGCTCCCCTGGCGAAGGCGTGGTGAAGGCCTGGGAAGAGATTGGGGACAGAGGAGAGGCAGCACAGCAGTTAAGGGGCATGCCTCGGCGACTTGGTCATTTTGCTCCCATCTCCCCATCTCCTGGGCTCTGGGCAGCATCTACTTCCCAGGTTTGCGGGAGTTAAGTCTTCTTGTCAGCCAGGTCATGGGATGATGGTGAGGTGAGTTCACGGGACAGTTACGTACCAGGGAGTGGACTGCCCAGGTTGAGACGATCAGTTTGCTCACATCTATACAGGGGCTTGGGCTGGGGGCGGTATCTCCTGCCCCAGATTCACAGAATGAATGTTTCCAGGTCCACCTGCCCCCTGGAGGCAGGCGTTCTACGGACAGAGGCTGCAGTGAGGAGGCGGGGCTGCCCCACCCAGCCCCTGTATCAGCTATCATCTCCTCCTTGGCGGTCCAGGGGTCCGTCTCTGGTACCCTGGTACAAGAGGTTAACTCATGTTTTGGCAAGAACCCGGGAGGCGGGCGAGGGGTGGTCAAGGGGCGGGGAGGGGGCGGTGCGGTGGTGGCCAAAGGGAACAAAGAAGCTGGGGCCAAGGGTGGCTAGACAAGCCTGTGAACTTCCAACCTGCGGCAAACTCAGACTGCAGTTGGGGCGCCCCCTGCTGCTTCAGGGTGGCAATTGCCATCCCCCCAGGTGGCACGAATACTGGGATTCTTCCTACAGTAGACACACAGAGAGACAAAGAAATAGACAGACAGACACACTAGCCTCTTCCTCCATTTAGAAACAGCCATATATCCTAACCTCCTCTTCCTCGTGCATTCTATAGGTAGACACATACATACATAGGCAGACACCCACAGACACACACATACACACACTGGCGTCCTACTTCTCCTCACTTAATTAGGTAGTGAGACACACTAATCTCCTCCTCCATTAGATAATAGATCGAGAAACGCAATAGACTCTTCCTCATCCTCCATTAGATAGATAGTGAGATTGACTGATAAACACACTAGCCTCTTTGTTCTCCTGTAGAGGGACAGACAGATAGCCAGACACTTTGGAATCCTTCTTCTTCTCCATTAGATAATAATACAGACAGACTCACAGACACACAGACAGACATACACACTACTCTTCTCCTCCCCTGAGAGTCAGAGAGATAGACACTGTAGCCTCCTTCTTCTCGATTAGATAAACGTACATATATAGATATCTGTTACAGTGACAGAGAGACAGACATACTAGCTTACTCCCCCTCCATTAGGTGCACACATAGACTGATACAAATATACAGTAGAATACCCCCCTTGACTTTCCGGTTCATTGATACACAGACCCGCACGCACACACAGACACACAGACACACACACACACACACACACACACACACACGGTAGCCTCCTCCTCTTCCTCAAATTTGAAGTTATGTAGATAGACACACTAACCTACTCCTCCAATACACAGACACATAAAAAGGCACACTAGCCTATAGGTATGCCTCCTTTAGATAGATAGGTAGTTAGGTAGATAGATAGATAGATAGATAGATAGATAGATAGATAGATAGATAGAAAGATAGATACATAGGCAGGCAGGAAGATACAGAGACATACAAGTCTCCTCCTCCTCCGTTAGATAAGCAGACGGGCACACACATAGGCTAGCCTCTCCCATCCTCCTCTAGGCAGGCAGTCAGACAGACAGACACACTAGCGTCGGGGTGCGGTCTGTGGACAGGGATCAGCAGCGTTGACCAGGGGCAGGAGTGCCACTGGCGAGTCATAGCGTTTTATCCCATGTCCCACCCTGCCTTGCCTGGGGGTGGCATCCGCTCCCCCAAGTTCACCGGACTCAGACATTTGAAGTCTCCCTGCTTTGGGAGCGGGCGTGCTGAGGTCAGGGGAAGAGTTCAGCGGCAGATATGGAGGCGGCACAGCAGCTAAGGGGGATGCCTCGGGGAGTCGATCATTTTCCTACCATCTCCCCCTCTCCTGGCCTCGGGATGTCCTCTGCTACCCCAGGTGTGCGGGATTTAATTCTCCTTGTCAGCCAGGTCCTGGGAGGCTGCTGCGGTGATCTCTGGGTACAGGGACGTTGAGGGGAGCAGACTACATCGGGTGAGCCGATCAGGTTGCTCCCATCTCCACAAGGGCCTGGCCTGGAAACGGGCTCTCCTGCCCCGGGTTCACAGTATCCATGTTTCCATGTCAGCCTTCGCCCCGAAGGCGGGCCCGGTGTGATAAGGGGCTGCAGTGAGGAGGCGGGTCTGCCCCACCGAGCCCCTGTATTTGCTCAGATCTCCCCCTTGGCCGGTCCTAGGGTTGGTTTCTGCTACCCTAGGTACTCGAGGTGCACATCTCTGTGTTTTCCGGCTCCCGTGAAGCGGGTGTGGGGTGGGGCGCGGCGGGGGTCGGGCTGGGGCTTGGCGCGCGCAGCTATAGAAAGAGCAGAAGCGGCAGGCACGGGCTGCCCTGGCAAGCCTGTGGGTTCCCATCCATTGTCCCCCTCAGACTGCAATGGGGGCACCCTCTGTTGCTTCAGGGTGGCAATTGCCATCCCTCCAGGTGAGTCGAATACTGAGAGGCTTCCTCCATTAGACAGACAGAGAGACAAATAAATAGACAGTCAGACACACTAGCGTCTTCCTCCATTTAGACACAGCCATCTATCCTAACCTCCTCCTCCTCATCCATTATAGAGGGAGACAGAAACATAGACAGACAGACATGCACAAACACACACACACTAGCCTCCTCCTTCTCTTCCAATAGGTAGATAGGTAGATAGACAAACTAACCTCCTCCTCCAACAGACACACAAGTAAAAAGTCACACTTGGCTCCTGCTATGCCTCCACTTGATAGATAGATAGATAGATAGATAGATAGATAGATAGATAGATAGATAGATAGGCAGGCCAATAGAGAGACCTACTCGCCGGCTGCTCCTCCGTTAGGTAAAACGACAGACACACACGTAGACTAGCCCCTCCCATTCTTAAATATCTAGGCAGTCAGGCTGGTAGTCAGACAGACACACAATCCAGACATGGGTGTTCTGGGGAAGGGGTTTGACGGAAGCGACTGGGGAATAGGGTGCCACTGTCGAGCTAGAGGATATTCTCCCATGTCCCTAGCTGCCTTGCCTGGAGGAGGCATCTGCTCCCCCAAGTTCACCGGACTCAAACCTTTAAAGTCGCCCTGCTCCTGGGAGCGGGCGTGGTGAGGTCAGGGGAAGAGGTCGGCAGCAGAGGCGGAGACAGAGGCTGCACAGCAGCAAACGGGGATGCCTCGGCGGCTTGGTCATTTTCCTCCGAACTCCACCTCTTCTGCCCTCGGGGCGGCCTCTGCTAACCCAGGTTTCCGGGATTGAGTTCTCCTTGTCAGCCAGGTCCTGGGATGCTGGTGAGGTGACTTCAGAGGACAGGGACGTCGTGGGGAGTGGACTGCCTCTGATCAGCCGATCAGTTTGCTCCCATCTCCACAGCGGCCTGGCCTGGGGGCGGCCTCTCCTGCCCCAGGTTCACCGTATGCATGTTTCCATGTCAGCGTCCGCCCTGGAGGCAGGCGCGGTGCGATCAGGGGCTGCAGTGAGTAGTCGGGGCTGCCCCACCGAGCCCCTGTTATTGCTCAGATCTCCCCCTTGGCCGGTTCTAGGGTTGATCTCTGCTACCCTAGGTACACGAGGTGCACATCTTTGCGTATCTTTGCGTTTCCCGGCTCCCGGGAGGCGGGCAGGGGTGGCCTGTGGGCGGGGCGGGGGCGGGGCTGGGGCGGGGCGGTGGCGGAAACCAAGAGGGCAGAAGCAGGAGGCATGGGCTGCCCAGGCAAGCCTGTGGGTTTCTATCCAGTGTCCCCCTCAGCCTGCAGTTGGGGCGTTGGGGCGCCCCCTGCTGCTTCAGGGTGGCAATTGCCATCCCCCCAGGTGGCACGAATACTGGGATTCTTCCTACAGTAGACACACAGAGAGACAAAGAAATAGACAGACAGACACACTAGCCTCTTCCTCCATTTAGAAACAGCCATATATCCTAACCTCCTGCTCTTCATCCATTAAATAGTTAGAAAGATACATACATACTCAGACACACACACACACACACACACACACACACACGCCCCCCCACACACAAACTCTAGCCTCCTCCTGGTCATAAATTACTCAGGTTCATAGACACACTAATCTCCTCCTCCATTAGATAATACTTAGACAAACTTAATAGACTATTTATCTTCCTCCATTAGATACATAGTCAGTGAGATTGATGGATACACACACAAGCCTCTACCTACACATGCTAGAGAGACACACAGATAGCCAGACACACGGGCCTCCTCCTTCTACTCGATTAGATATAAGCTCATACATGGATATCTTATATATAAACAGACACACAGACAGAAATACTAGCCTTCTCCTCCTCCATTAGATGCATATAAAGACTCATAGACTGGCACAGTAGCCTCCTTCCCCTTTACTTACAGATACATAGTAGACAGACCCGCACGCAAACACGCACACGCACACACACTGCCCCCCTCCGCTTGCTCAAATAGGTAGATAGGTAGATAGATACATTAACCTCCTCCTTCAACAGACAAAAAAATAAAAGACACACTAGCCTACTCCTACGCCTCACATAGATAGATAGATAGAGAGAGAGATAGATAGATAGAGAGATAGAGAGATAGAGAGATACATAGATATATATGCAGGCAAGGAGATAGACATGCTAGTCTCCTCTTCCTCCGTTAGATAAACAGACAGACACACACATAGAGTAGCCTCTCCCATCCTCCAATAGATAGGCAGTTAGGCTGGAAGTCAGACAAACAGACTCACTAGAGGCAGGGTGCGGTCTGGGTTGGGGTCGGCGGCGGTGACAGGGAATTAGGATGCCCCTGGCGAGACAGAGGATTTTCTCCCTTGTCCCTAGCTGCCTTGTCTGGGGGGGCCTCCGCTCCTTCAGATTCGTAGGACTCTGCCCGCCTGCCGCCGGGCCTGCTCCCCTGGCGAAGGCGTGGTGAAGGCCTGGGAAGAGATTGGGGACAGAGGAGAGGCAGCACAGCAGTTAAGGGGCATGCCTCGGCGACTTGGTCATTTTGCTCCCATCTCCCCATCTCCTGGGCTCTGGGCAGCATCTACTTCCCAGGTTTGCGGGAGTTAAGTCTTCTTGTCAGCCAGGTCATGGGATGATGGTGAGGTGAGTTCACGGGACAGTTACGTACCAGGGAGTGGACTGCCCAGGTTGAGACGATCAGTTTGCTCACATCTATACAGGGGCTTGGGCTGGGGGCGGTATCTCCTGCCCCAGATTCACAGAATGAATGTTTCCAGGTCCACCTGCCCCCTGGAGGCAGGCGTTCTACGGACAGAGGCTGCAGTGAGGAGGCGGGGCTGCCCCACCCAGCCCCTGTATCAGCTATCATCTCCTCCTTGGCGGTCCAGGGGTCCGTCTCTGGTACCCTGGTACAAGAGGTTAACTCATGTTTTGGCAAGAACCCGGGAGGCGGGCGAGGGGTGGTCAAGGGGCGGGGAGGGGGCGGTGCGGTGGTGGCCAAAGGGAACAAAGAAGCTGGGGCCAAGGGTGGCTAGACAAGCCTGTGAACTTCCAACCTGCGGCAAACTCAGACTGCAGTTGGGGCGCCCCCTGCTGCTTCAGGGTGGCAATTGCCATCCCCCCAGGTGGCACGAATACTGGGATTCTTCCTACAGTAGACACACAGAGAGACAAAGAAATAGACAGACAGACACACTAGCCTCTTCCTCCATTTAGAAACAGCCATATATCCTAACCTCCTCTTCCTCGTGCATTCTATAGGTAGACACATACATACATAGGCAGACACCCACAGACACACACATACACACACTGGCGTCCTACTTCTCCTCACTTAATTAGGTAGTGAGACACACTAATCTCCTCCTCCATTAGATAATAGATCGAGAAACGCAATAGACTCTTCCTCATCCTCCATTAGATAGATAGTGAGATTGACTGATAAACACACTAGCCTCTTTGTTCTCCTGTAGAGGGACAGACAGATAGCCAGACACTTTGGAATCCTTCTTCTTCTCCATTAGATAATAATACAGACAGACTCACAGACACACAGACAGACATACACACTACTCTTCTCCTCCCCTGAGAGTCAGAGAGATAGACACTGTAGCCTCCTTCTTCTCGATTAGATAAACGTACATATATAGATATCTGTTACAGTGACAGAGAGACAGACATACTAGCTTACTCCCCCTCCATTAGGTGCACACATAGACTGATACAAATATACAGTAGAATACCCCCCTTGACTTTCCGGTTCATTGATACACAGACCCGCACGCACACACAGACACACAGACACACACACACACACACACACACACACACACACACGGTAGCCTCCTCCTCTTCCTCAAATTTGAAGTTATGTAGATAGACACACTAACCTACTCCTCCAATACACAGACACATAAAAAGGCACACTAGCCTATAGGTATGCCTCCTTTAGATAGATAGGTAGTTAGGTAGATAGATAGATAGATAGATAGATAGATAGATAGATAGATAGATAGAAAGATAGATACATAGGCAGGCAGGAAGATACAGAGACATACAAGTCTCCTCCTCCTCCGTTAGATAAGCAGACGGGCACACACATAGGCTAGCCTCTCCCATCCTCCTCTAGGCAGGCAGTCAGACAGACAGACACACTAGCGTCGGGGTGCGGTCTGTGGACAGGGATCAGCAGCGTTGACCAGGGGCAGGAGTGCCACTGGCGAGTCATAGCGTTTTATCCCATGTCCCACCCTGCCTTGCCTGGGGGTGGCATCCGCTCCCCCAAGTTCACCGGACTCAGACATTTGAAGTCTCCCTGCTTTGGGAGCGGGCGTGCTGAGGTCAGGGGAAGAGTTCAGCGGCAGATATGGAGGCGGCACAGCAGCTAAGGGGGATGCCTCGGGGAGTCGATCATTTTCCTACCATCTCCCCCTCTCCTGGCCTCGGGATGTCCTCTGCTACCCCAGGTGTGCGGGATTTAATTCTCCTTGTCAGCCAGGTCCTGGGAGGCTGCTGCGGTGATCTCTGGGTACAGGGACGTTGAGGGGAGCAGACTACATCGGGTGAGCCGATCAGGTTGCTCCCATCTCCACAAGGGCCTGGCCTGGAAACGGGCTCTCCTGCCCCGGGTTCACAGTATCCATGTTTCCATGTCAGCCTTCGCCCCGAAGGCGGGCCCGGTGTGATAAGGGGCTGCAGTGAGGAGGCGGGTCTGCCCCACCGAGCCCCTGTATTTGCTCAGATCTCCCCCTTGGCCGGTCCTAGGGTTGGTTTCTGCTACCCTAGGTACTCGAGGTGCACATCTCTGTGTTTTCCGGCTCCCGTGAAGCGGGTGTGGGGTGGGGCGCGGCGGGGGTCGGGCTGGGGCTTGGCGCGCGCAGCTATAGAAAGAGCAGAAGCGGCAGGCACGGGCTGCCCTGGCAAGCCTGTGGGTTCCCATCCATTGTCCCCCTCAGACTGCAATGGGGGCACCCTCTGTTGCTTCAGGGTGGCAATTGCCATCCCTCCAGGTGAGTCGAATACTGAGAGGCTTCCTCCATTAGACAGACAGAGAGACAAATAAATAGACAGTCAGACACACTAGCGTCTTCCTCCATTTAGACACAGCCATCTATCCTAACCTCCTCCTCCTCATCCATTATAGAGGGAGACAGAAACATAGACAGACAGACATGCACAAACACACACACACTAGCCTCCTCCTTCTCTTCCAATAGGTAGATAGGTAGATAGACAAACTAACCTCCTCCTCCAACAGACACACAAGTAAAAAGTCACACTTGGCTCCTGCTATGCCTCCACTTGATAGATAGTAAGATAGATAGATAGATAGATAGATAGATAGATAGATAGATAGATAGATAGGCAGGCAGGCCAATAGAGAGACCTACTCGCCGGCTGCTCCTCCGTTAGGTAAAACGACAAACACACACGTAGACTAGCCCCTCCCATTCTTAAATATCTAGGCAGTCAGGCTGGTAGTCAGACAGACACACAATCCAGACATGGGTGTTCTGGGGAAGGGGTTTGACGGAAGCGACTGGGGAATAGGGTGCCACTGTCGAGCTAGAGGATATTCTCCCATGTCCCTAGCTGCCTTGCCTGGAGGAGGCATCTGCTCCCCCAAGTTCACCGGACTCAAACCTTTAAAGTCGCCCTGCTCCTGGGAGCGGGCGTGGTGAGGTCAGGGGAAGAGGTCGGCAGCAGAGGCGGAGACAGAGGCTGCACAGCAGCAAACGGGGATGCCTCGGCGGCTTGGTCATTTTCCTCCGAACTCCACCTCTTCTGCCCTCGGGGCGGCCTCTGCTAACCCAGGTTTCCGGGATTGAGTTCTCCTTGTCAGCCAGGTCCTGGGATGCTGGTGAGGTGACTTCAGAGGACAGGGACGTCGTGGGGAGTGGACTGCCTCTGATCAGCCGATCAGTTTGCTCCCATCTCCACAGCGGCCTGGCCTGGGGGCGGCCTCTCCTGCCCCAGGTTCACCGTATGCATGTTTCCATGTCAGCGTCCGCCCTGGAGGCAGGCGCGGTGCGATCAGGGGCTGCAGTGAGTAGTCGGGGCTGCCCCACCGAGCCCCTGTTATTGCTCAGATCTCCCCCTTGGCCGGTTCTAGGGTTGATCTCTGCTACCCTAGGTACACGAGGTGCACATCTTTGCGTATCTTTGCGTTTCCCGGCTCCCGGGAGGCGGGCAGGGGTGGCCTGTGGGCGGGGCGGGGGCGGGGCTGGGGCGGGGCGGTGGCGGAAACCAAGAGGGCAGAAGCAGGAGGCATGGGCTGCCCAGGCAAGCCTGTGGGTTTCTATCCAGTGTCCCCCTCAGCCTGCAGTTGGGGCGTTGGGGCGCCCCCTGCTGCTTCAGGGTGGCAATTGCCATCCCCCCAGGTGGCACGAATACTGGGATTCTTCCTACAGTAGACACACAGAGAGACAAAGAAATAGACAGACAGACACACTAGCCTCTTCCTCCATTTAGAAACAGCCATATATCCTAACCTCCTGCTCTTCATCCATTAAATAGTTAGAAAGATACATACATACTCAGACACACACACACACACACACACACACACACACGCCCCCCCACACACAAACTCTAGCCTCCTCCTGGTCATAAATTACTCAGGTTCATAGACACACTAATCTCCTCCTCCATTAGATAATACTTAGACAAACTTAATAGACTATTTATCTTCCTCCATTAGATACATAGTCAGTGAGATTGATGGATACACACACAAGCCTCTACCTACACATGCTAGAGAGACACACAGATAGCCAGACACACGGGCCTCCTCCTTCTACTCGATTAGATATAAGCTCATACATGGATATCTTATATATAAACAGACACACAGACAGAAATACTAGCCTTCTCCTCCTCCATTAGATGCATATAAAGACTCATAGACTGGCACAGTAGCCTCCTTCCCCTTTACTTACAGATACATAGTAGACAGACCCGCACGCAAACACGCACACGCACACACACTGCCCCCCTCCGCTTGCTCAAATAGGTAGATAGGTAGATAGATACATTAACCTCCTCCTTCAACAGACAAAAAAATAAAAGACACACTAGCCTACTCCTACGCCTCACATAGATAGATAGATAGAGAGAGAGATAGATAGATAGATAGAGAGATAGAGAGATAGAGAGATACATAGATATATATGCAGGCAAGGAGATAGACATGCTAGTCTCCTCTTCCTCCGTTAGATAAACAGACAGACACACACATAGAGTAGCCTCTCCCATCCTCCAATAGATAGGCAGTTAGGCTGGAAGTCAGACAAACAGACTCACTAGAGGCAGGGTGCGGTCTGGGTTGGGGTCGGCGGCGGTGACAGGGAATTAGGATGCCCCTGGCGAGACAGAGGATTTTCTCCCTTGTCCCTAGCTGCCTTGTCTGGGGGGGCCTCCGCTCCTTCAGATTCGTAGGACTCTGCCCGCCTGCCGCCGGGCCTGCTCCCCTGGCGAAGGCGTGGTGAAGGCCTGGGAAGAGATTGGGGACAGAGGAGAGGCAGCACAGCAGTTAAGGGGCATGCCTCGGCGACTTGGTCATTTTGCTCCCATCTCCCCATCTCCTGGGCTCTGGGCAGCATCTACTTCCCAGGTTTGCGGGAGTTAAGTCTTCTTGTCAGCCAGGTCATGGGATGATGGTGAGGTGAGTTCACGGGACAGTTACGTACCAGGGAGTGGACTGCCCAGGTTGAGACGATCAGTTTGCTCACATCTATACAGGGGCTTGGGCTGGGGGCGGTATCTCCTGCCCCAGATTCACAGAATGAATGTTTCCAGGTCCACCTGCCCCCTGGAGGCAGGCGTTCTACGGACAGAGGCTGCAGTGAGGAGGCGGGGCTGCCCCACCCAGCCCCTGTATCAGCTATCATCTCCTCCTTGGCGGTCCAGGGGTCCGTCTCTGGTACCCTGGTACAAGAGGTTAACTCATGTTTTGGCAAGAACCCGGGAGGCGGGCGAGGGGTGGTCAAGGGGCGGGGAGGGGGCGGTGCGGTGGTGGCCAAAGGGAACAAAGAAGCTGGGGCCAAGGGTGGCTAGACAAGCCTGTGAACTTCCAACCTGCGGCAAACTCAGACTGCAGTTGGGGCGCCCCCTGCTGCTTCAGGGTGGCAATTGCCATCCCCCCAGGTGGCACGAATACTGGGATTCTTCCTACAGTAGACACACAGAGAGACAAAGAAATAGACAGACAGACACACTAGCCTCTTCCTCCATTTAGAAACAGCCATATATCCTAACCTCCTCTTCCTCGTGCATTCTATAGGTAGACACATACATACATAGGCAGACACCCACAGACACACACATACACACACTGGCGTCCTACTTCTCCTCACTTAATTAGGTAGTGAGACACACTAATCTCCTCCTCCATTAGATAATAGATCGAGAAACGCAATAGACTCTTCCTCATCCTCCATTAGATAGATAGTGAGATTGACTGATAAACACACTAGCCTCTTTGTTCTCCTGTAGAGGGACAGACAGATAGCCAGACACTTTGGAATCCTTCTTCTTCTCCATTAGATAATAATACAGACAGACTCACAGACACACAGACAGACATACACACTACTCTTCTCCTCCCCTGAGAGTCAGAGAGATAGACACTGTAGCCTCCTTCTTCTCGATTAGATAAACGTACATATATAGATATCTGTTACAGTGACAGAGAGACAGACATACTAGCTTACTCCCCCTCCATTAGGTGCACACATAGACTGATACAAATATACAGTAGAATACCCCCCTTGACTTTCCGGTTCATTGATACACAGACCCGCACGCACACACAGACACACAGACACACACACACACACACACACGGTAGCCTCCTCCTCTTCCTCAAATTTGAAGTTATGTAGATAGACACACTAACCTACTCCTCCAATACACAGACACATAAAAAGGCACACTAGCCTATAGGTATGCCTCCTTTAGATAGATAGGTAGTTAGGTAGATAGATAGATAGATAGATAGATAGATAGATAGATAGATAGATAGATAGATAGATAGATAGATAGATAGAAAGATAGATACATAGGCAGGCAGGAAGATACAGAGACATACAAGTCTCCTCCTCCTCCGTTAGATAAGCAGACGGGCACACACATAGGCTAGCCTCTCCCATCCTCCTCTAGGCAGGCAGTCAGACAGACAGACACACTAGCGTCGGGGTGCGGTCTGTGGACAGGGATCAGCAGCGTTGACCAGGGGCAGGAGTGCCACTGGCGAGTCATAGCGTTTTATCCCATGTCCCACCCTGCCTTGCCTGGGGGTGGCATCCGCTCCCCCAAGTTCACCGGACTCAGACATTTGAAGTCTCCCTGCTTTGGGAGCGGGCGTGCTGAGGTCAGGGGAAGAGTTCAGCGGCAGATATGGAGGCGGCACAGCAGCTAAGGGGGATGCCTCGGGGAGTCGATCATTTTCCTACCATCTCCCCCTCTCCTGGCCTCGGGATGTCCTCTGCTACCCCAGGTGTGCGGGATTTAATTCTCCTTGTCAGCCAGGTCCTGGGAGGCTGCTGCGGTGATCTCTGGGTACAGGGACGTTGAGGGGAGCAGACTACATCGGGTGAGCCGATCAGGTTGCTCCCATCTCCACAAGGGCCTGGCCTGGAAACGGGCTCTCCTGCCCCGGGTTCACAGTATCCATGTTTCCATGTCAGCCTTCGCCCCGAAGGCGGGCCCGGTGTGATAAGGGGCTGCAGTGAGGAGGCGGGTCTGCCCCACCGAGCCCCTGTATTTGCTCAGATCTCCCCCTTGGCCGGTCCTAGGGTTGGTTTCTGCTACCCTAGGTACTCGAGGTGCACATCTCTGTGTTTTCCGGCTCCCGTGAAGCGGGTGTGGGGTGGGGCGCGGCGGGGGTCGGGCTGGGGCTTGGCGCGCGCAGCTATAGAAAGAGCAGAAGCGGCAGGCACGGGCTGCCCTGGCAAGCCTGTGGGTTCCCATCCATTGTCCCCCTCAGACTGCAATGGGGGCACCCTCTGTTGCTTCAGGGTGGCAATTGCCATCCCTCCAGGTGAGTCGAATACTGAGAGGCTTCCTCCATTAGACAGACAGAGAGACAAATAAATAGACAGTCAGACACACTAGCGTCTTCCTCCATTTAGACACAGCCATCTATCCTAACCTCCTCCTCCTCATCCATTATAGAGGGAGACAGAAACATAGACAGACAGACATGCACAAACACACACACACTAGCCTCCTCCTTCTCTTCCAATAGGTAGATAGGTAGATAGACAAACTAACCTCCTCCTCCAACAGACACACAAGTAAAAAGTCACACTTGGCTCCTGCTATGCCTCCACTTGATAGATAGTAAGATAGATAGATAGATAGATAGATAGATAGATAGATAGATAGATAGATAGGCAGGCAGGCCAATAGAGAGACCTACTCGCCGGCTGCTCCTCCGTTAGGTAAAACGACAAACACACACGTAGACTAGCCCCTCCCATTCTTAAATATCTAGGCAGTCAGGCTGGTAGTCAGACAGACACACAATCCAGACATGGGTGTTCTGGGGAAGGGGTTTGACGGAAGCGACTGGGGAATAGGGTGCCACTGTCGAGCTAGAGGATATTCTCCCATGTCCCTAGCTGCCTTGCCTGGAGGAGGCATCTGCTCCCCCAAGTTCACCGGACTCAAACCTTTAAAGTCGCCCTGCTCCTGGGAGCGGGCGTGGTGAGGTCAGGGGAAGAGGTCGGCAGCAGAGGCGGAGACAGAGGCTGCACAGCAGCAAACGGGGATGCCTCGGCGGCTTGGTCATTTTCCTCCGAACTCCACCTCTTCTGC
This sequence comes from Vicugna pacos, assembly GCF_048564905.1. Taxonomy (NCBI): domain Eukaryota; kingdom Metazoa; phylum Chordata; class Mammalia; order Artiodactyla; family Camelidae; genus Vicugna; species Vicugna pacos. Next base: position 364,122 of record NW_027328806.1, on the reverse strand, counting down.
CCTCGGGGCGGCCTCTGCTAACCCAGGTTTCCGGGATTGAGTTCTCCTTGTCAGCCAGGTCCTGGGATGCTGGTGAGGTGACTTCAGAGGACAGGGACGTCGTGGGGAGTGGACTGCCTCTGATCAGCCGATCAGTTTGCTCCCATCTCCACAGCGGCCTGGCCTGGGGGCGGCCTCTCCTGCCCCAGGTTCACCGTATGCATGTTTCCATGTCAGCGTCCGCCCTGGAGGCAGGCGCGGTGCGATCAGGGGCTGCAGTGAGTAGTCGGGGCTGCCCCACCGAGCCCCTGTTATTGCTCAGATCTCCCCCTTGGCCGGTTCTAGGGTTGATCTCTGCTACCCTAGGTACACGAGGTGCACATCTTTGCGTATCTTTGCGTTTCCCGGCTCCCGGGAGGCGGGCAGGGGTGGCCTGTGGGCGGGGCGGGGGCGGGGCTGGGGCGGGGCGGTGGCGGAAACCAAGAGGGCAGAAGCAGGAGGCATGGGCTGCCCAGGCAAGCCTGTGGGTTTCTATCCAGTGTCCCCCTCAGCCTGCAGTTGGGGCGTTGGGGCGCCCCCTGCTGCTTCAGGGTGGCAATTGCCATCCCCCCAGGTGGCACGAATACTGGGATTCTTCCTACAGTAGACACACAGAGAGACAAAGAAATAGACAGACAGACACACTAGCCTCTTCCTCCATTTAGAAACAGCCATATATCCTAACCTCCTGCTCTTCATCCATTAAATAGTTAGAAAGATACATACATACTCAGACACACACACACACACACACACACACACACGCCCCCCCACACACAAACTCTAGCCTCCTCCTGGTCATAAATTACTCAGGTTCATAGACACACTAATCTCCTCCTCCATTAGATAATACTTAGACAAACTTAATAGACTATTTATCTTCCTCCATTAGATACATAGTCAGTGAGATTGATGGATACACACACAAGCCTCTACCTACACATGCTAGAGAGACACACAGATAGCCAGACACACGGGCCTCCTCCTTCTACTCGATTAGATATAAGCTCATACATGGATATCTTATATATAAACAGACACACAGACAGAAATACTAGCCTTCTCCTCCTCCATTAGATGCATATAAAGACTCATAGACTGGCACAGTAGCCTCCTTCCCCTTTACTTACAGATACATAGTAGACAGACCCGCACGCAAACACGCACACGCACACACACTGCCCCCCTCCGCTTGCTCAAATAGGTAGATAGGTAGATGGATACATTAACCTCCTCCTTCAACAGACAAAAAAATAAAAGACACACTAGCCTACTCCTACGCCTCACATAGATAGATAGATAGAGAGAGAGATAGATAGATAGAGAGATAGAGAGATAGAGAGATACATAGATATATATGCAGGCAAGGAGATAGACATGCTAGTCTCCTCTTCCTCCGTTAGATAAACAGACAGACACACACATAGAGTAGCCTCTCCCATCCTCCAATAGATAGGCAGTTAGGCTGGAAGTCAGACAAACAGACTCACTAGAGGCAGGGTGCGGTCTGGGTTGGGGTCGGCGGCGGTGACAGGGAATTAGGATGCCCCTGGCGAGACAGAGGATTTTCTCCCTTGTCCCTAGCTGCCTTGTCTGGGGGGGCCTCCGCTCCTTCAGATTCGTAGGACTCTGCCCGCCTGCCGCCGGGCCTGCTCCCCTGGCGAAGGCGTGGTGAAGGCCTGGGAAGAGATTGGGGACAGAGGAGAGGCAGCACAGCAGTTAAGGGGCATGCCTCGGCGACTTGGTCATTTTGCTCCCATCTCCCCATCTCCTGGGCTCTGGGCAGCATCTACTTCCCAGGTTTGCGGGAGTTAAGTCTTCTTGTCAGCCAGGTCATGGGATGATGGTGAGGTGAGTTCACGGGACAGTTACGTACCAGGGAGTGGACTGCCCAGGTTGAGACGATCAGTTTGCTCACATCTATACAGGGGCTTGGGCTGGGGGCGGTATCTCCTGCCCCAGATTCACAGAATGAATGTTTCCAGGTCCACCTGCCCCCTGGAGGCAGGCGTTCTACGGACAGAGGCTGCAGTGAGGAGGCGGGGCTGCCCCACCCAGCCCCTGTATCAGCTATCATCTCCTCCTTGGCGGTCCAGGGGTCCGTCTCTGGTACCCTGGTACAAGAGGTTAACTCATGTTTTGGCAAGAACCCGGGAGGCGGGCGAGGGGTGGTCAAGGGGCGGGGAGGGGGCGGTGCGGTGGTGGCCAAAGGGAACAAAGAAGCTGGGGCCAAGGGTGGCTAGACAAGCCTGTGAACTTCCAACCTGCGGCAAACTCAGACTGCAGTTGGGGCGCCCCCTGCTGCTTCAGGGTGGCAATTGCCATCCCCCCAGGTGGCACGAATACTGGGATTCTTCCTACAGTAGACACACAGAGAGACAAAGAAATAGACAGACAGACACACTAGCCTCTTCCTCCATTTAGAAACAGCCATATATCCTAACCTCCTCTTCCTCATGCATTCTATAGGTAGACACATACATACATAGGCAGACACCCACAGACACACACATACACACACTGGCGTCCTACTTCTCCTCACTTAATTAGGTAGTGAGACACACTAATCTCCTCCTCCATTAGATAATAGATCGAGAAACGCAATAGACTCTTCCTCATCCTCCATTAGATAGATAGTGAGATTGACTGATAAACACACTAGCCTCTTTGTTCTCCTGTAGAGGGACAGACAGATAGCCAGACACTTTGGAATCCTTCTTCTTCTCCATTAGATAATAATACAGACAGACTCACAGACACACAGACAGACATACACACTACTCTTCTCCTCCCCTGAGAGTCAGAGAGATAGACACTGTAGCCTCCTTCTTCTCGATTAGATAAACGTACATATATAGATATCTGTTACAGTGACAGAGAGACAGACATACTAGCTTACTCCCCCTCCATTAGGTGCACACATAGACTGATACAAATATACAGTAGAATACCCCCCTTGACTTTCCGGTTCATTGATACACAGACCCGCACGCACACACAGACACACAGACACACACACACACACACACACACACACACACGGTAGCCTCCTCCTCTTCCTCAAATTTGAAGTTATGTAGATAGACACACTAACCTACTCCTCCAATACACAGACACATAAAAAGGCACACTAGCCTATAGGTATGCCTCCTTTAGATAGATAGGTAGTTAGGTAGATAGATAGATAGATAGATAGATAGATAGATAGATAGATAGATACATAGGCAGGCAGGAAGATACAGAGACATACAAGTCTCCTCCTCCTCCGTTAGATAAGCAGACGGGCACACACATAGGCTAGCCTCTCCCATCCTCCTCTAGGCAGGCAGTCAGACAGACAGACACACTAGCGTCGGGGTGCGGTCTGTGGACAGGGATCAGCAGCGTTGACCAGGGGCAGGAGTGCCACTGGCGAGTCATAGCGTTTTATCCCATGTCCCACCCTGCCTTGCCTGGGGGTGGCATCCGCTCCCCCAAGTTCACCGGACTCAGACATTTGAAGTCTCCCTGCTTTGGGAGCGGGCGTGCTGAGGTCAGGGGAAGAGTTCAGCGGCAGATATGGAGGCGGCACAGCAGCTAAGGGGGATGCCTCGGGGAGTCGATCATTTTCCTACCATCTCCCCCTCTCCTGGCCTCGGGATGTCCTCTGCTACCCCAGGTGTGCGGGATTTAATTCTCCTTGTCAGCCAGGTCCTGGGAGGCTGCTGCGGTGATCTCTGGGTACAGGGACGTTGAGGGGAGCAGACTACATCGGGTGAGCCGATCAGGTTGCTCCCATCTCCACAAGGGCCTGGCCTGGAAACGGGCTCTCCTGCCCCGGGTTCACAGTATCCATGTTTCCATGTCAGCCTTCGCCCCGAAGGCGGGCCCGGTGTGATAAGGGGCTGCAGTGAGGAGGCGGGTCTGCCCCACCGAGCCCCTGTATTTGCTCAGATCTCCCCCTTGGCCGGTCCTAGGGTTGGTTTCTGCTACCCTAGGTACTCGAGGTGCACATCTCTGTGTTTTCCGGCTCCCGTGAAGCGGGTGTGGGGTGGGGCGCGGCGGGGGTCGGGCTGGGGCTTGGCGCGCGCAGCTATAGAAAGAGCAGAAGCGGCAGGCACGGGCTGCCCTGGCAAGCCTGTGGGTTCCCATCCATTGTCCCCCTCAGACTGCAATGGGGGCACCCTCTGTTGCTTCAGGGTGGCAATTGCCATCCCTCCAGGTGAGTCGAATACTGAGAGGCTTCCTCCATTAGACAGACAGAGAGACAAATAAATAGACAGTCAGACACACTAGCGTCTTCCTCCATTTAGACACAGCCATCTATCCTAACCTCCTCCTCCTCATCCATTATAGAGGGAGACAGAAACATAGACAGACAGACATGCACAAACACACACACACTAGCCTCCTCCTTCTCTTCCAATAGGTAGATAGGTAGATAGACAAACTAACCTCCTCCTCCAACAGACACACAAGTAAAAAGTCACACTTGGCTCCTGCTATGCCTCCACTTGATAGATAGTAAGATAGATAGATAGATAGATAGATAGATAGATAGATAGATAGATAGATAGATAGATAGATAGATAGATAGGCAGGCCAATAGAGAGACCTACTCGCCGGCTGCTCCTCCGTTAGGTAAAACGACAAACACACACGTAGACTAGCCCCTCCCATTCTTAAATATCTAGGCAGTCAGGCTGGTAGTCAGACAGACACACAATCCAGACATGGGTGTTCTGGGGAAGGGGTTTGACGGAAGCGACTGGGGAATAGGGTGCCACTGTCGAGCTAGAGGATATTCTCCCATGTCCCTAGCTGCCTTGCCTGGAGGAGGCATCTGCTCCCCCAAGTTCACCGGACTCAAACCTTTAAAGTCGCCCTGCTCCTGGGAGCGGGCGTGGTGAGGTCAGGGGAAGAGGTCGGCAGCAGAGGCGGAGACAGAGGCTGCACAGCAGCAAACGGGGATGCCTCGGCGGCTTGGTCATTTTCCTCCGAACTCCACCTCTTCTGCCCTCGGGGCGGCCTCTGCTAACCCAGGTTTCCGGGATTGAGTTCTCCTTGTCAGCCAGGTCCTGGGATGCTGGTGAGGTGACTTCAGAGGACAGGGACGTCGTGGGGAGTGGACTGCCTCTGATCAGCCGATCAGTTTGCTCCCATCTCCACAGCGGCCTGGCCTGGGGGCGGCCTCTCCTGCCCCAGGTTCACCGTATGCATGTTTCCATGTCAGCGTCCGCCCTGGAGGCAGGCGCGGTGCGATCAGGGGCTGCAGTGAGTAGTCGGGGCTGCCCCACCGAGCCCCTGTTATTGCTCAGATCTCCCCCTTGGCCGGTTCTAGGGTTGATCTCTGCTACCCTAGGTACACGAGGTGCACATCTTTGCGTATCTTTGCGTTTCCCGGCTCCCGGGAGGCGGGCAGGGGTGGCCTGTGGGCGGGGCGGGGGCGGGGCTGGGGCGGGGCGGTGGCGGAAACCAAGAGGGCAGAAGCAGGAGGCATGGGCTGCCCAGGCAAGCCTGTGGGTTTCTATCCAGTGTCCCCCTCAGCCTGCAGTTGGGGCGTTGGGGCGCCCCCTGCTGCTTCAGGGTGGCAATTGCCATCCCCCCAGGTGGCACGAATACTGGGATTCTTCCTACAGTAGACACACAGAGAGACAAAGAAATAGACAGACAGACACACTAGCCTCTTCCTCCATTTAGAAACAGCCATATATCCTAACCTCCTGCTCTTCATCCATTAAATAGTTAGAAAGATACATACATACTCAGACACACACACACACACACACACACACACACACGCCCCCCCACACACAAACTCTAGCCTCCTCCTGGTCATAAATTACTCAGGTTCATAGACACACTAATCTCCTCCTCCATTAGATAATACTTAGACAAACTTAATAGACTATTTATCTTCCTCCATTAGATACATAGTCAGTGAGATTGATGGATACACACACAAGCCTCTACCTACACATGCTAGAGAGACACACAGATAGCCAGACACACGGGCCTCCTCCTTCTACTCGATTAGATATAAGCTCATACATGGATATCTTATATATAAACAGACACACAGACAGAAATACTAGCCTTCTCCTCCTCCATTAGATGCATATAAAGACTCATAGACTGGCACAGTAGCCTCCTTCCCCTTTACTTACAGATACATAGTAGACAGACCCGCACGCAAACACGCACACGCACACACACTGCCCCCCTCCGCTTGCTCAAATAGGTAGATAGGTAGATAGATACATTAACCTCCTCCTTCAACAGACAAAAAAATAAAAGACACACTAGCCTACTCCTACGCCTCACATAGATAGATAGATAGAGAGAGAGATAGATAGATAGATAGAGAGATAGAGAGATAGAGAGATACATAGATATATATGCAGGCAAGGAGATAGACATGCTAGTCTCCTCTTCCTCCGTTAGATAAACAGACAGACACACACATAGAGTAGCCTCTCCCATCCTCCAATAGATAGGCAGTTAGGCTGGAAGTCAGACAAACAGACTCACTAGAGGCAGGGTGCGGTCTGGGTTGGGGTCGGCGGCGGTGACAGGGAATTAGGATGCCCCTGGCGAGACAGAGGATTTTCTCCCTTGTCCCTAGCTGCCTTGTCTGGGGGGGCCTCCGCTCCTTCAGATTCGTAGGACTCTGCCCGCCTGCCGCCGGGCCTGCTCCCCTGGCGAAGGCGTGGTGAAGGCCTGGGAAGAGATTGGGGACAGAGGAGAGGCAGCACAGCAGTTAAGGGGCATGCCTCGTCGACTTGGTCATTTTGCTCCCATCTCCCCATCTCCTGGGCTCTGGGCAGCATCTACTTCCCAGGTTTGCGGGAGTTAAGTCTTCTTGTCAGCCAGGTCATGGGATGATGGTGAGGTGAGTTCACGGGACAGTTACGTACCAGGGAGTGGACTGCCCAGGTTGAGACGATCAGTTTGCTCACATCTATACAGGGGCTTGGGCTGGGGGCGGTATCTCCTGCCCCAGATTCACAGAATGAATGTTTCCAGGTCCACCTGCCCCCTGGAGGCAGGCGTTCTACGGACAGAGGCTGCAGTGAGGAGGCGGGGCTGCCCCACCCAGCCCCTGTATCAGCTATCATCTCCTCCTTGGCGGTCCAGGGGTCCGTCTCTGGTACCCTGGTACAAGAGGTTAACTCATGTTTTGGCAAGAACCCGGGAGGCGGGCGAGGGGTGGTCAAGGGGCGGGGAGGGGGCGGTGCGGTGGTGGCCAAAGGGAACAAAGAAGTTGGGGCCAAGGGTGGCTAGACAAGCCTGTGAACTTCCAACCTGCGGCAAACTCAGACTGCAGTTGGGGCGCCCCCTGCTGCTTCAGGGTGGCAATTGCCATCCCCCCAGGTGGCACGAATACTGGGATTCTTCCTACAGTAGACACACAGAGAGACAAAGAAATAGACAGACAGACACACTAGCCTCTTCCTCCATTTAGAAACAGCCATATATCCTAACCTCCTCTTCCTCGTGCATTCTATAGGTAGACACATACATACATAGGCAGACACCCACAGACACACACATACACACACTGGCGTCCTACTTCTCCTCACTTAATTAGGTAGTGAGACACACTAATCTCCTCCTCCATTAGATAATAGATCGAGAAACGCAATAGACTCTTCCTCATCCTCCATTAGATAGATAGTGAGATTGACTGATAAACACACTAGCCTCTTTGTTCTCCTGTAGAGGGACAGACAGATAGCCAGACACTTTGGAATCCTTCTTCTTCTCCATTAGATAATAATACAGACAGACTCACAGACACACAGACAGACATACACACTACTCTTCTCCTCCCCTGAGAGTCAGAGAGATAGACACTGTAGCCTCCTTCTTCTCGATTAGATAAACGTACATATATAGATATCTGTTACAGTGACAGAGAGACAGACATACTAGCTTACTCCCCCTCCATTAGGTGCACACATAGACTGATACAAATATACAGTAGAATACCCCCCTTGACTTTCCGGTTCATTGATACACAGACCCGCACGCACACACAGACACACAGACACACACACACACACACACACACACACACACACGGTAGCCTCCTCCTCTTCCTCAAATTTGAAGTTATGTAGATAGACACACTAACCTACTCCTCCAATACACAGACACATAAAAAGGCACACTAGCCTATAGGTATGCCTCCTTTAGATAGATAGGTAGTTAGGTAGATAGATAGATAGATAGATAGATAGATAGATAGATAGATAGATAGATAGAAAGATAGATACATAGGCAGGCAGGAAGATACAGAGACATACAAGTCTCCTCCTCCTCCGTTAGATAAGCAGACGGGCACACACATAGGCTAGCCTCTCCCATCCTCCTCTAGGCAGGCAGTCAGACAGACAGACACACTAGCGTCGGGGTGCGGTCTGTGGACAGGGATCAGCAGCGTTGTCCAGGGGCAGGAGTGCCACTGGCGAGTCATAGCGTTTTATCCCATGTCCCACCCTGCCTTGCCTGGGGGTGGCATCCGCTCCCCCAAGTTCACCGGACTCAGACATTTGAAGTCTCCCTGCTTTGGGAGCGGGCGTGCTGAGGTCAGGGGAAGAGTTCAGCGGCAGATATGGAGGCGGCACAGCAGCTAAGGGGGATGCCTCGGGGAGTCGATCATTTTCCTACCATCTCCCCCTCTCCTGGCCTCGGGATGTCCTCTGCTACCCCAGGTGTGCGGGATTTAATTCTCCTTGTCAGCCAGGTCCTGGGAGGCTGCTGCGGTGATCTCTGGGTACAGGGACGTTGAGGGGAGCAGACTACATCGGGTGAGCCGATCAGGTTGCTCCCATCTCCACAAGGGCCTGGCCTGGAAACGGGCTCTCCTGCCCCGGGTTCACAGTATCCATGTTTCCATGTCAGCCTTCGCCCCGAAGGCGGGCCCGGTGTGATAAGGGGCTGCAGTGAGGAGGCGGGTCTGCCCCACCGAGCCCCTGTATTTGCTCAGATCTCCCCCTTGGCCGGTCCTAGGGTTGGTTTCTGCTACCCTAGGTACTCGAGGTGCACATCTCTGTGTTTTCCGGCTCCCGTGAAGCGGGTGTGGGGTGGGGCGCGGCGGGGGTCGGGCTGGGGCTTGGCGCGCGCAGCTATAGAAAGAGCAGAAGCGGCAGGCACGGGCTGCCCTGGCAAGCCTGTGGGTTCCCATCCATTGTCCCCCTCAGACTGCAATGGGGGCACCCTCTGTTGCTTCAGGGTGGCAATTGCCATCCCTCCAGGTGAGTCGAATACTGAGAGGCTTCCTCCATTAGACAGACAGAGAGACAAATAAATAGACAGTCAGACACACTAGCGTCTTCCTCCATTTAGACACAGCCATCTATCCTAACCTCCTCCTCCTCATCCATTATAGAGGGAGACAGAAACATAGACAGACAGACATGCACAAACACACACACACTAGCCTCCTCCTTCTCTTCCAATAGGTAGATAGGTAGATAGACAAACTAACCTCCTCCTCCAACAGACACACAAGTAAAAAGTCACACTTGGCTCCTGCTATGCCTCCACTTGATAGATAGTAAGATAGATAGATAGATAGATAGATAGATAGATAGATAGATAGGCAGGCCAATAGAGAGACCTACTCGCCGGCTGCTCCTCCGTTAGGTAAAACGACAAACACACACGTAGACTAGCCCCTCCCATTCTTAAATATCTAGGCAGTCAGGCTGGTAGTCAGACAGACACACAATCCAGACATGGGTGTTCTGGGGAAGGGGTTTGACGGAAGCGACTGGGGAATAGGGTGCCACTGTCGAGCTAGAGGATATTCTCCCATGTCCCTAGCTGCCTTGCCTGGAGGAGGCATCTGCTCCCCCAAGTTCACCGGACTCAAACCTTTAAAGTCGCCCTGCTCCTGGGAGCGGGCGTGGTGAGGTCAGGGGAAGAGGTCGGCAGCAGAGGCGGAGACAGAGGCTGCACAGCAGCAAACGGGGATGCCTCGGCGGCTTGGTCATTTTCCTCCGAACTCCACCTCTTCTGCCCTCGGGGCGGCCTCTGCTAACCCAGGTTTCCGGGATTGAGTTCTCCTTGTCAGCCAGGTCCTGGGATGCTGGTGAGGTGACTTCAGAGGACAGGGACGTCGTGGGGAGCGGACTGCCTCTGATCAGCCGATCAGTTTGCTCCCATCTCCACAGCGGCCTGGCCTGGGGGCGGCCTCTCCTGCCCCAGGTTCACCGTATGCATGTTTCCATGTCAGCGTCCGCCCTGGAGGCAGGCGCGGTGCGATCAGGGGCTGCAGTGAGTAGTCGGGGCTGCCCCACCGAGCCCCTGTTATTGCTCAGATCTCCCCCTTGGCCGGTTCTAGGGTTGATCTCTGCTACCCTAGGTACACGAGGTGCACATCTTTGCGTATCTTTGCGTTTCCCGGCTCCCGGGAGGCGGGCAGGGGTGGCCTGTGGGCGGGGCGGGGGCGGGGCTGGGGCGGGGCGGTGGCGGAAACCAAGAGGGCAGAAGCAGGAGGCATGGGCTGCCCAGGCAAGCCTGTGGGTTTCTATCCAGTGTCCCCCTCAGCCTGCAGTTGGGGCGTTGGGGCGCCCCCTGCTGCTTCAGGGTGGCAATTGCCATCCCCCCAGGTGGCACGAATACTGGGATTCTTCCTACAGTAGACACACAGAGAGACAAAGAAATAGACAGACAGACACACTAGCCTCTTCCTCCATTTAGAAACAGCCATATATCCTAACCTCCTGCTCTTCATCCATTAAATAGTTAGAAAGATACATACATACTCAGACACACACACACACACACACACACACACACACGCCCCCCCACACACAAACTCTAGCCTCCTCCTGGTCATAAATTACTCAGGTTCATAGACACACTAATCTCCTCCTCCATTAGATAATACTTAGACAAACTTAATAGACTATTTATCTTCCTCCATTAGATACATAGTCAGTGAGATTGATGGATACACACACAAGCCTCTACCTACACATGCTAGAGAGACACACAGATAGCCAGACACACGGGCCTCCTCCTTCTACTCGATTAGATATAAGCTCATACATGGATATCTTATATATAAACAGACACACAGACAGAAATACTAGCCTTCTCCTCCTCCATTAGATGCATATAAAGACTCATAGACTGGCACAGTAGCCTCCTTCCCCTTTACTTACAGATACATAGTAGACAGACCCGCACGCAAACACGCACACGCACACACACTGCCCCCCTCCGCTTGCTCAAATAGGTAGATAGGTAGATAGATACATTAACCTCCTCCTTCAACAGACAAAAAAATAAAAGACACACTAGCCTACTCCTACGCCTCACATAGATAGATAGATAGAGAGAGAGATAGATAGATAGATAGAGAGATAGAGAGATAGAGAGATACATAGATATATATGCAGGCAAGGAGATAGACATGCTAGTCTCCTCTTCCTCCGTTAGATAAACAGACAGACACACACATAGAGTAGCCTCTCCCATCCTCCAATAGATAGGCAGTTAGGCTGGAAGTCAGACAAACAGACTCACTAGAGGCAGGGTGCGGTCTGGGTTGGGGTCGGCGGCGGTGACAGGGAATTAGGATGCCCCTGGCGAGACAGAGGATTTTCTCCCTTGTCCCTAGCTGCCTTGTCTGGGGGGGCCTCCGCTCCTTCAGATTCGTAGGACTCTGCCCGCCTGCCGCCGGGCCTGCTCCCCTGGCGAAGGCGTGGTGAAGGCCTGGGAAGAGATTGGGGACAGAGGAGAGGCAGCACAGCAGTTAAGGGGCATGCCTCGGCGACTTGGTCATTTTGCTCCCATCTCCCCATCTCCTGGGCTCTGGGCAGCATCTACTTCCCAGGTTTGCGGGAGTTAAGTCTTCTTGTCAGCCAGGTCATGGGATGATGGTGAGGTGAGTTCACGGGACAGTTACGTACCAGGGAGTGGACTGCCCAGGTTGAGACGATCAGTTTGCTCACATCTATACAGGGGCTTGGGCTGGGGGCGGTATCTCCTGCCCCAGATTCACAGAATGAATGTTTCCAGGTCCACCTGCCCCCTGGAGGCAGGCGTTCTACGGACAGAGGCTGCAGTGAGGAGGCGGGGCTGCCCCACCCAGCCCCTGTATCAGCTATCATCTCCTCCTTGGCGGTCCAGGGGTCCGTCTCTGGTACCCTGGTACAAGAGGTTAACTCATGTTTTGGCAAGAACCCGGGAGGCGGGCGAGGGGTGGTCAAGGGGCGGGGAGGGGGCGGTGCGGTGGTGGCCAAAGGGAACAAAGAAGCTGGGGCCAAGGGTGGCTAGACAAGCCTGTGAACTTCCAACCTGCGGCAAACTCAGACTGCAGTTGGGGCGCCCCCTGCTGCTTCAGGGTGGCAATTGCCATCCCCCCAGGTGGCACGAATACTGGGATTCTTCCTACAGTAGACACACAGAGAGACAAAGAAATAGACAGACAGACACACTAGCCTCTTCCTCCATTTAGAAACAGCCATATATCCTAACCTCCTCTTCCTCGTGCATTCTATAGGTAGACACATACATACATAGGCAGACACCCACAGACACACACATACACACACTGGCGTCCTACTTCTCCTCACTTAATTAGGTAGTGAGACACACTAATCTCCTCCTCCATTAGATAATAGATCGAGAAACGCAATAGACTCTTCCTCATCCTCCATTAGATAGATAGTGAGATTGACTGATAAACACACTAGCCTCTTTGTTCTCCTGTAGAGGGACAGACAGATAGCCAGACACTTTGGAATCCTTCTTCTTCTCCATTAGATAATAATACAGACAGACTCACAGACACACAGACAGACATACACACTACTCTTCTCCTCCCCTGAGAGTCAGAGAGATAGACACTGTAGCCTCCTTCTTCTCGATTAGATAAACGTACATATATAGATATCTGTTACAGTGACAGAGAGACAGACATACTAGCTTACTCCCCCTCCATTAGGTGCACACATAGACTGATACAAATATACAGTAGAATACCCCCCTTGACTTTCCGGTTCATTGATACACAGACCCGCACGCACACACAGACACACAGACACACACACACACACACACACACACGGTAGCCTCCTCCTCTTCCTCAAATTTGAAGTTATGTAGATAGACACACTAACCTACTCCTCCAATACACAGACACATAAAAAGGCACACTAGCCTATAGGTATGCCTCCTTTAGATAGATAGGTAGTTAGGTAGATAGATAGATAGATAGATAGATAGATAGATAGATAGATAGATAGAAAGATAGATACATAGGCAGGCAGGAAGATACAGAGACATACAAGTCTCCTCCTCCTCCGTTAGATAAGCAGACGGGCACACACATAGGCTAGCCTCTCCCATCCTCCTCTAGGCAGGCAGTCAGACAGACAGACACACTAGCGTCGGGGTGCGGTCTGTGGACAGGGATCAGCAGCGTTGACCAGGGGCAGGAGTGCCACTGGCGAGTCATAGCGTTTTATCCCATGTCCCACCCTGCCTTGCCTGGGGGTGGCATCCGCTCCCCCAAGTTCACCGGACTCAGACATTTGAAGTCTCCCTGCTTTGGGAGCGGGCGTGCTGAGGTCAGGGGAAGAGTTCAGCGGCAGATATGGAGGCGGCACAGCAGCTAAGGGGGATGCCTCGGGGAGTCGATCATTTTCCTACCATCTCCCCCTCTCCTGGCCTCGGGATGTCCTCTGCTACCCCAGGTGTGCGGGATTTAATTCTCCTTGTCAGCCAGGTCCTGGGAGGCTGCTGCGGTGATCTCTGGGTACAGGGACGTTGAGGGGAGCAGACTACATCGGGTGAGCCGATCAGGTTGCTCCCATCTCCACAAGGGCCTGGCCTGGAAACGGGCTCTCCTGCCCCGGGTTCACAGTATCCATGTTTCCATGTCAGCCTTCGCCCCGAAGGCGGGCCCGGTGTGATAAGGGGCTGCAGTGAGGAGGCGGGTCTGCCCCACCGAGCCCCTGTATTTGCTCAGATCTCCCCCTTGGCCGGTCCTAGGGTTGGTTTCTGCTACCCTAGGTACTCGAGGTGCACATCTCTGTGTTTTCCGGCTCCCGTGAAGCGGGTGTGGGGTGGGGCGCGGCGGGGGTCGGGCTGGGGCTTGGCGCGCGCAGCTATAGAAAGAGCAGAAGCGGCAGGCACGGGCTGCCCTGGCAAGCCTGTGGGTTCCCATCCATTGTCCCCCTCAGACTGCAATGGGGGCACCCTCTGTTGCTTCAGGGTGGCAATTGCCATCCCTCCAGGTGAGTCGAATACTGAGAGGCTTCCTCCATTAGACAGACAGAGAGACAAATAAATAGACAGTCAGACACACTAGCGTCTTCCTCCATTTAGACACAGCCATCTATCCTAACCTCCTCCTCCTCATCCATTATAGAGGGAGACAGAAACATAGACAGACAGACATGCACAAACACACACACACTAGCCTCCTCCTTCTCTTCCAATAGGTAGATAGGTAGATAGACAAACTAACCTCCTCCTCCAACAGACACACAAGTAAAAAGTCACACTTGGCTCCTGCTATGCCTCCACTTGATAGATAGTAAGATAGATAGATAGATAGATAGATAGATAGATAGATAGATAGATAGATAGATAGATAGATAGATAGGCAGGCCAATAGAGAGACCTACTCGCCGGCTGCTCCTCCGTTAGGTAAAACGACAAACACACACGTAGACTAGCCCCTCCCATTCTTAAATATCTAGGCAGTCAGGCTGGTAGTCAGACAGACACACAATCCAGACATGGGTGTTCTGGGGAAGGGGTTTGACGGAAGCGACTGGGGAATAGGGTGCCACTGTCGAGCTAGAGGATATTCTCCCATGTCCCTAGCTGCCTTGCCTGGAGGAGGCATCTGCTCCCCCAAGTTCACCGGACTCAAACCTTTAAAGTCGCCCTGCTCCTGGGAGCGGGCGTGGTGAGGTCAGGGGAAGAGGTCGGCAGCAGAGGCGGAGACAGAGGCTGCACAGCAGCAAACGGGGATGCCTCGGCGGCTTGGTCATTTTCCTCCGAACTCCACCTCTTCTGCCCTCGGGGCGGCCTCTGCTAACCCAGGTTTCCGGGATTGAGTTCTCCTTGTCAGCCAGGTCCTGGGATGCTGGTGAGGTGACTTCAGAGGACAGGGACGTCGTGGGGAGTGGACTGCCTCTGATCAGCCGATCAGTTTGCTCCCATCTCCACAGCGGCCTGGCCTGGGGGCGGCCTCTCCTGCCCCAGGTTCACCGTATGCATGTTTCCATGTCAGCGTCCGCCCTGGAGGCAGGCGCGGTGCGATCAGGGGCTGCAGTGAGTAGTCGGGGCTGCCCCACCGAGCCCCTGTTATTGCTCAGATCTCCCCCTTGGCCGGTTCTAGGGTTGATCTCTGCTACCCTAGGTACACGAGGTGCACATCTTTGCGTATCTTTGCGTTTCCCGGCTCCCGGGAGGCGGGCAGGGGTGGCCTGTGGGCGGGGCGGGGGCGGGGCTGGGGCGGGGCGGTGGCGGAAACCAAGAGGGCAGAAGCAGGAGGCATGGGCTGCCCAGGCAAGCCTGTGGGTTTCTATCCAGTGTCCCCCTCAGCCTGCAGTTGGGGCGTTGGGGCGCCCCCTGCTGCTTCAGGGTGGCAATTGCCATCCCCCCAGGTGGCACGAATACTGGGATTCTTCCTACAGTAGACACACAGAGAGACAAAGAAATAGACAGACAGACACACTAGCCTCTTCCTCCATTTAGAAACAGCCATATATCCTAACCTCCTGCTCTTCATCCATTAAATAGTTAGAAAGATACATACATACTCAGACACACACACACACACACACACACACACACGCCCCCCCCCACACAAACTCTAGCCTCCTCCTGGTCATAAATTACTCAGGTTCATAGACACACTAATCTCCTCCTCCATTAGATAATACTTAGACAAACTTAATAGACTATTTATCTTCCTCCATTAGATACATAGTCAGTGAGATTGATGGATACACACACAAGCCTCTACCTACACATGCTAGAGAGACACACAGATAGCCAGACACACGGGCCTCCTCCTTCTACTCGATTAGATATAAGCTCATACATGGATATCTTATATATAAACAGACACACAGACAGAAATACTAGCCTTCTCCTCCTCCATTAGATGCATATAAAGACTCATAGACTGGCACAGTAGCCTCCTTCCCCTTTACTTACAGATACATAGTAGACAGACCCGCACGCAAACACGCACACGCACACACACTGCCCCCCTCCGCTTGCTCAAATAGGTAGATAGGTAGATAGATACATTAACCTCCTCCTTCAACAGACAAAAAAATAAAAGACACACTAGCCTACTCCTACGCCTCACATAGATAGATAGATAGAGAGAGAGATAGATAGATAGATAGAGAGATAGAGAGATAGAGAGATACATAGATATATATGCAGGCAAGGAGATAGACATGCTAGTCTCCTCTTCCTCCGTTAGATAAACAGACAGACACACACATAGAGTAGCCTCTCCCATCCTCCAATAGATAGGCAGTTAGGCTGGAAGTCAGACAAACAGACTCACTAGAGGCAGGGTGCGGTCTGGGTTGGGGTCGGCGGCGGTGACAGGGAATTAGGATGCCCCTGGCGAGACAGAGGATTTTCTCCCTTGTCCCTAGCTGCCTTGTCTGGGGGGGCCTCCGCTCCTTCAGATTCGTAGGACTCTGCCCGCCTGCCGCCGGGCCTGCTCCCCTGGCGAAGGCGTGGTGAAGGCCTGGGAAGAGATTGGGGACAGAGGAGAGGCAGCACAGCAGTTAAGGGGCATGCCTCGGCGACTTGGTCATTTTGCTCCCATCTCCCCATCTCCTGGGCTCTGGGCAGCATCTACTTCCCAGGTTTGCGGGAGTTAAGTCTTCTTGTCAGCCAGGTCATGGGATGATGGTGAGGTGAGTTCACGGGACAGTTACGTACCAGGGAGTGGACTGCCCAGGTTGAGACGATCAGTTTGCTCACATCTATACAGGGGCTTGGGCTGGGGGCGGTATCTCCTGCCCCAGATTCACAGAATGAATGTTTCCAGGTCCACCTGCCCCCTGGAGGCAGGCGTTCTACGGACAGAGGCTGCAGTGAGGAGGCGGGGCTGCCCCACCCAGCCCCTGTATCAGCTATCATCTCCTCCTTGGCGGTCCAGGGGTCCGTCTCTGGTACCCTGGTACAAGAGGTTAACTCATGTTTTGGCAAGAACCCGGGAGGCGGGCGAGGGGTGGTCAAGGGGCGGGGAGGGGGCGGTGCGGTGGTGGCCAAAGGGAACAAAGAAGCTGGGGCCAAGGGTGGCTAGACAAGCCTGTGAACTTCCAACCTGCGGCAAACTCAGACTGCAGTTGGGGCGCCCCCTGCTGCTTCAGGGTGGCAATTGCCATCCCCCCAGGTGGCACGAATACTGGGATTCTTCCTACAGTAGACACACAGAGAGACAAAGAAATAGACAGACAGACACACTAGCCTCTTCCTCCATTTAGAAACAGCCATATATCCTAACCTCCTCTTCCTCGTGCATTCTATAGGTAGACACATACATACATAGGCAGACACCCACAGACACACACATACACACACTGGCGTCCTACTTCTCCTCACTTAATTAGGTAGTGAGACACACTAATCTCCTCCTCCATTAGATAATAGATCGAGAAACGCAATAGACTCTTCCTCATCCTCCATTAGATAGATAGTGAGATTGACTGATAAACACACTAGCCTCTTTGTTCTCCTGTAGAGGGACAGACAGATAGCCAGACACTTTGGAATCCTTCTTCTTCTCCATTAGATAATAATACAGACAGACTCACAGACACACAGACAGACATACACACTACTCTTCTCCTCCCCTGAGAGTCAGAGAGATAGACACTGTAGCCTCCTTCTTCTCGATTAGATAAACGTACATATATAGATATCTGTTACAGTGACAGAGAGACAGACATACTAGCTTACTCCCCCTCCATTAGGTGCACACATAGACTGATACAAATATACAGTAGAATACCCCCCTTGACTTTCCGGTTCATTGATACACAGACCCGCACGCACACACAGACACACAGACACACACACACACACACACACACACACACACGGTAGCCTCCTCCTCTTCCTCAAATTTGAAGTTATGTAGATAGACACACTAACCTACTCCTCCAATACACAGACACATAAAAAGGCACACTAGCCTATAGGTATGCCTCCTTTAGATAGATAGGTAGTTAGGTAGATAGATAGATAGATAGATAGATAGATAGATAGATAGATAGATAGAAAGATAGATACATAGGCAGGCAGGAAGATACAGAGACATACAAGTCTCCTCCTCCTCCGTTAGATAAGCAGACGGGCACACACATAGGCTAGCCTCTCCCATCCTCCTCTAGGCAGGCAGTCAGACAGACAGACACACTAGCGTCGGGGTGCGGTCTGTGGACAGGGATCAGCAGCGTTGTCCAGGGGCAGGAGTGCCACTGGCGAGTCATAGCGTTTTATCCCATGTCCCACCCTGCCTTGCCTGGGGGTGGCATCCGCTCCCCCAAGTTCACCGGACTCAGACATTTGAAGTCTCCCTGCTTTGGGAGCGGGCGTGCTGAGGTCAGGGGAAGAGTTCAGCGGCAGATATGGAGGCGGCACAGCAGCTAAGGGGGATGCCTCGGGGAGTCGATCATTTTCCTACCATCTCCCCCTCTCCTGGCCTCGGGATGTCCTCTGCTACCCCAGGTGTGCGGGATTTAATTCTCCTTGTCAGCCAGGTCCTGGGAGGCTGCTGCGGTGATCTCTGGGTACAGGGACGTTGAGGGGAGCAGACTACATCGGGTGAGCCGATCAGGTTGCTCCCATCTCCACAAGGGCCTGGCCTGGAAACGGGCTCTCCTGCCCCGGGTTCACAGTATCCATGTTTCCATGTCAGCCTTCGCCCCGAAGGCGGGCCCGGTGTGATAAGGGGCTGCAGTGAGGAGGCGGGTCTGCCCCACCGAGCCCCTGTATTTGCTCAGATCTCCCCCTTGGCCGGTCCTAGGGTTGGTTTCTGCTACCCTAGGTACTCGAGGTGCACATCTCTGTGTTTTCCGGCTCCCGTGAAGCGGGTGTGGGGTGGGGCGCGGCGGGGGTCGGGCTGGGGCTTGGCGCGCGCAGCTATAGAAAGAGCAGAAGCGGCAGGCACGGGCTGCCCTGGCAAGCCTGTGGGTTCCCATCCATTGTCCCCCTCAGACTGCAATGGGGGCACCCTCTGTTGCTTCAGGGTGGCAATTGCCATCCCTCCAGGTGAGTCGAATACTGAGAGGCTTCCTCCATTAGACAGACAGAGAGACAAATAAATAGACAGTCAGACACACTAGCGTCTTCCTCCATTTAGACACAGCCATCTATCCTAACCTCCTCCTCCTCATCCATTATAGAGGGAGACAGAAACATAGACAGACAGACATGCACAAACACACACACACTAGCCTCCTCCTTCTCTTCCAATAGGTAGATAGGTAGATAGACAAACTAACCTCCTCCTCCAACAGACACACAAGTAAAAAGTCACACTTGGCTCCTGCTATGCCTCCACTTGATAGATAGTAAGATAGATAGATAGATAGATAGATAGATAGATAGATAGATAGATAGATAGATAGATAGATAGATAGGCAGGCCAATAGAGAGACCTACTCGCCGGCTGCTCCTCCGTTAGGTAAAACGACAAACACACACGTAGACTAGCCCCTCCCATTCTTAAATATCTAGGCAGTCAGGCTGGTAGTCAGACAGACACACAATCCAGACATGGGTGTTCTGGGGAAGGGGTTTGACGGAAGCGACTGGGGAATAGGGTGCCACTGTCGAGCTAGAGGATATTCTCCCATGTCCCTAGCTGCCTTGCCTGGAGGAGGCATCTGCTCCCCCAAGTTCACCGGACTCAAACCTTTAAAGTCGCCCTGCTCCTGGGAGCGGGCGTGGTGAGGTCAGGGGAAGAGGTCGGCAGCAGAGGCGGAGACAGAGGCTGCACAGCAGCAAACGGGGATGCCTCGGCGGCTTGGTCATTTTCCTCCGAACTCCACCTCTTCTGCCCTCGGGGCGGCCTCTGCTAACCCAGGTTTCCGGGATTGAGTTCTCCTTGTCAGCCAGGTCCTGGGATGCTGGTGAGGTGACTTCAGAGGACAGGGACGTCGTGGGGAGTGGACTGCCTCTGATCAGCCGATCAGTTTGCTCCCATCTCCACAGCGGCCTGGCCTGGGGGCGGCCTCTCCTGCCCCAGGTTCACCGTATGCATGTTTCCATGTCAGCGTCCGCCCTGGAGGCAGGCGCGGTGCGATCAGGGGCTGCAGTGAGTAGTCGGGGCTGCCCCACCGAGCCCCTGTTATTGCTCAGATCTCCCCCTTGGCCGGTTCTAGGGTTGATCTCTGCTACCCTAGGTACACGAGGTGCACATCTTTGCGTATCTTTGCGTTTCCCGGCTCCCGGGAGGCGGGCAGGGGTGGCCTGTGGGCGGGGCGGGGGCGGGGCTGGGGCGGGGCGGTGGCGGAAACCAAGAGGGCAGAAGCAGGAGGCATGGGCTGCCCAGGCAAGCCTGTGGGTTTCTATCCAGTGTCCCCCTCAGCCTGCAGTTGGGGCGTTGGGGCGCCCCCTGCTGCTTCAGGGTGGCAATTGCCATCCCCCCAGGTGGCACGAATACTGGGATTCTTCCTACAGTAGACACACAGAGAGACAAAGAAATAGACAGACAGACACACTAGCCTCTTCCTCCATTTAGAAACAGCCATATATCCTAACCTCCTGCTCTTCATCCATTAAATAGTTAGAAAGATACATACATACTCAGACACACACACACACACACACACACACACACGCCCCCCCCCACACAAACTCTAGCCTCCTCCTGGTCATAAATTACTCAGGTTCATAGACACACTAATCTCCTCCTCCATTAGATAATACTTAGACAAACTTAATAGACTATTTATCTTCCTCCATTAGATACATAGTCAGTGAGATTGATGGATACACACACAAGCCTCTACCTACACATGCTAGAGAGATACACAGATAGCCAGACACACGGGCCTCCTCCACTACTCGATTAGATATAAGCTCATACATGGATATCTTATATATAAACAGACACACAGACAGAAATACTAGCCTTCTCCTCCTCCATTAGATGCATATAAAGACTCATAGACTGGCACAGTAGCCTCCTTCCCCTTTACTTACAGATACATAGTAGACAGACCCGCACGCAAACACGCACACGCACACACACTGCCCCCCTCCGCTTGCTCAAATAGGTAGATAGGTAGATAGATACATTAACCTCCTCCTTCAACAGACAAAAAAATAAAAGACACACTAGCCTACTCCTACGCCTCACATAGATAGATAGATAGAGAGAGAGATAGATAGATAGAGAGATAGAGAGATAGAGAGATACATAGATATATATGCAGGCAAGGAGATAGACATGCTAGTCTCCTCTTCCTCCGTTAGATAAACAGACAGACACACACATAGAGTAGCCTCTCCCATCCTCCAATAGATAGGCAGTTAGGCTGGAAGTCAGACAAACAGACTCACTAGAGGCAGGGTGCGGTCTGGGTTGGGGTCGGCGGCGGTGACAGGGAATTAGGATGCCCCTGGCGAGACAGAGGATTTTCTCCCTTGTCCCTAGCTGCCTTGTCTGGGGGGGCCTCCGCTCCTTCAGATTCGTAGGACTCTGCCCGCCTGCCGCCGGGCCTGCTCCCCTGGCGAAGGCGTGGTGAAGGCCTGGGAAGAGATTGGGGACAGAGGAGAGGCAGCACAGCAGTTAAGGGGCATGCCTCGGCGACTTGGTCATTTTGCTCCCATCTCCCCATCTCCTGGGCTCTGGGCAGCATCTACTTCCCAGGTTTGCGGGAGTTAAGTCTTCTTGTCAGCCAGGTCATGGGATGATGGTGAGGTGAGTTCACGGGACAGTTACGTACCAGGGAGTGGACTGCCCAGGTTGAGACGATCAGTTTGCTCACATCTATACAGGGGCTTGGGCTGGGGGCGGTATCTCCTGCCCCAGATTCACAGAATGAATGTTTCCAGGTCCACCTGCCCCCTGGAGGCAGGCGTTCTACGGACAGAGGCTGCAGTGAGGAGGCGGGGCTGCCCCACCCAGCCCCTGTATCAGCTATCATCTCCTCCTTGGCGGTCCAGGGGTCCGTCTCTGGTACCCTGGTACAAGAGGTTAACTCATGTTTTGGCAAGAACCCGGGAGGCGGGCGAGGGGTGGTCAAGGGGCGGGGAGGGGGCGGTGCGGTGGTGGCCAAAGGGAACAAAGAAGCTGGGGCCAAGGGTGGCTAGACAAGCCTGTGAACTTCCAACCTGCGGCAAACTCAGACTGCAGTTGGGGCGCCCCCTGCTGCTTCAGGGTGGCAATTGCCATCCCCCCAGGTGGCACGAATACTGGGATTCTTCCTACAGTAGACACACAGAGAGACAAAGAAATAGACAGACAGACACACTAGCCTCTTCCTCCATTTAGAAACAGCCATATATCCTAACCTCCTCTTCCTCGTGCATTCTATAGGTAGACACATACATACATAGGCAGACACCCACAGACACACACATACACACACTGGCGTCCTACTTCTCCTCACTTAATTAGGTAGTGAGACACACTAATCTCCTCCTCCATTAGATAATAGATCGAGAAACGCAATAGACTCTTCCTCATCCTCCATTAGATAGATAGTGAGATTGACTGATAAACACACTAGCCTCTTTGTTCTCCTGTAGAGGGACAGACAGATAGCCAGACACTTTGGAATCCTTCTTCTTCTCCATTAGATAATAATACAGACAGACTCACAGACACACAGACAGACATACACACTACTCTTCTCCTCCCCTGAGAGTCAGAGAGATAGACACTGTAGCCTCCTTCTTCTCGATTAGATAAACGTACATATATAGATATCTGTTACAGTGACAGAGAGACAGACATACTAGCTTACTCCCCCTCCATTAGGTGCACACATAGACTGATACAAATATACAGTAGAATACCCCCCTTGACTTTCCGGTTCATTGATACACAGACCCGCACGCACACACAGACACACAGACACACACACACACACACACACACACGGTAGCCTCCTCCTCTTCCTCAAATTTGAAGTTATGTAGATAGACACACTAACCTACTCCTCCAATACACAGACACATAAAAAGGCACACTAGCCTATAGGTATGCCTCCTTTAGATAGATAGGTAGTTAGGTAGATAGATAGATAGATAGATAGATAGATAGATAGATAGATAGAAAGATAGATACATAGGCAGGCAGGAAGATACAGAGACATACAAGTCTCCTCCTCCTCCGTTAGATAAGCAGACGGGCACACACATAGGCTAGCCTCTCCCATCCTCCTCTAGGCAGGCAGTCAGACAGACAGACACACTAGCGTCGGGGTGCGGTCTGTGGACAGGGATCAGCAGCGTTGTCCAGGGGCAGGAGTGCCACTGGCGAGTCATAGCGTTTTATCCCATGTCCCACCCTGCCTTGCCTGGGGGTGGCATCCGCTCCCCCAAGTTCACCGGACTCAGACATTTGAAGTCTCCCTGCTTTGGGAGCGGGCGTGCTGAGGTCAGGGGAAGAGTTCAGCGGCAGATATGGAGGCGGCACAGCAGCTAAGGGGGATGCCTCGGGGAGTCGATCATTTTCCTACCATCTCCCCCTCTCCTGGCCTCGGGATGTCCTCTGCTACCCCAGGTGTGCGGGATTTAATTCTCCTTGTCAGCCAGGTCCTGGGAGGCTGCTGCGGTGATCTCTGGGTACAGGGACGTTGAGGGGAGCAGACTACATCGGGTGAGCCGATCAGGTTGCTCCCATCTCCACAAGGGCCTGGCCTGGAAACGGGCTCTCCTGCCCCGGGTTCACAGTATCCATGTTTCCATGTCAGCCTTCGCCCCGAAGGCGGGCCCGGTGTGATAAGGGGCTGCAGTGAGGAGGCGGGTCTGCCCCACCGAGCCCCTGTATTTGCTCAGATCTCCCCCTTGGCCGGTCCTAGGGTTGGTTTCTGCTACCCTAGGTACTCGAGGTGCACATCTCTGTGTTTTCCGGCTCCCGTGAAGCGGGTGTGGGGTGGGGCGCGGCGGGGGTCGGGCTGGGGCTTGGCGCGCGCAGCTATAGAAAGAGCAGAAGCGGCAGGCACGGGCTGCCCTGGCAAGCCTGTGGGTTCCCATCCATTGTCCCCCTCAGACTGCAATGGGGGCACCCTCTGTTGCTTCAGGGTGGCAATTGCCATCCCTCCAGGTGAGTCGAATACTGAGAGGCTTCCTCCATTAGACAGACAGAGAGACAAATAAATAGACAGTCAGACACACTAGCGTCTTCCTCCATTTAGACACAGCCATCTATCCTAACCTCCTCCTCCTCATCCATTATAGAGGGAGACAGAAACATAGACAGACAGACATGCACAAACACACACACACTAGCCTCCTCCTTCTCTTCCAATAGGTAGATAGGTAGATAGACAAACTAACCTCCTCCTCCAACAGACACACAAGTAAAAAGTCACACTTGGCTCCTGCTATGCCTCCACTTGATAGATAGTAAGATAGATAGATAGATAGATAGATAGATAGATAGATAGATAGATAGATAGATAGATAGATAGGCAGGCCAATAGAGAGACCTACTCGCCGGCTGCTCCTCCGTTAGGTAAAACGACAGACACACACGTAGACTAGCCCCTCCCATTCTTAAATATCTAGGCAGTCAGGCTGGTAGTCAGACAGACACACAATCCAGACATGGGTGTTCTGGGGAAGGGGTTTGACGGAAGCGACTGGGGAATAGGGTGCCACTGTCGAGCTAGAGGATATTCTCCCATGTCCCTAGCTGCCTTGCCTGGAGGAGGCATCTGCTCCCCCAAGTTCACCGGACTCAAACCTTTAAAGTCGCCCTGCTCCTGGGAGCGGGCGTGGTGAGGTCAGGGGAAGAGGTCGGCAGCAGAGGCGGAGACAGAGGCTGCACAGCAGCAAACGGGGATGCCTCGGCGGCTTGGTCATTTTCCTCCGAACTCCACCTCTTCTGCCCTCGGGGCGGCCTCTGCTAACCCAGGTTTCCGGGATTGAGTTCTCCTTGTCAGCCAGGTCCTGGGATGCTGGTGAGGTGACTTCAGAGGACAGGGACGTCGTGGGGAGTGGACTGCCTCTGATCAGCCGATCAGTTTGCTCCCATCTCCACAGCGGCCTGGCCTGGGGGCGGCCTCTCCTGCCCCAGGTTCACCGTATGCATGTTTCCATGTCAGCGTCCGCCCTGGAGGCAGGCGCGGTGCGATCAGGGGCTGCAGTGAGTAGTCGGGGCTGCCCCACCGAGCCCCTGTTATTGCTCAGATCTCCCCCTTGGCCGGTTCTAGGGTTGATCTCTGCTACCCTAGGTACACGAGGTGCACATCTTTGCGTATCTTTGCGTTTCCCGGCTCCCGGGAGGCGGGCAGGGGTGGCCTGTGGGCGGGGCGGGGGCGGGGCTGGGGCGGGGCGGTGGCGGAAACCAAGAGGGCAGAAGCAGGAGGCATGGGCTGCCCAGGCAAGCCTGTGGGTTTCTATCCAGTGTCCCCCTCAGCCTGCAGTTGGGGCGTTGGGGCGCCCCCTGCTGCTTCAGGGTGGCAATTGCCATCCCCCCAGGTGGCACGAATACTGGGATTCTTCCTACAGTAGACACACAGAGAGACAAAGAAATAGACAGACAGACACACTAGCCTCTTCCTCCATTTAGAAACAGCCATATATCCTAACCTCCTGCTCTTCATCCATTAAATAGTTAGAAAGATACATACATACTCAGACACACACACACACACACACACACACACACACGCCCCCCCCCACACAAACTCTAGCCTCCTCCTGGTCATAAATTACTCAGGTTCATAGACACACTAATCTCCTCCTCCATTAGATAATACTTAGACAAACTTAATAGACTATTTATCTTCCTCCATTAGATACATAGTCAGTGAGATTGATGGATACACACACAAGCCTCTACCTACACATGCTAGAGAGACACACAGATAGCCAGACACACGGGCCTCCTCCACTACTCGATTAGATATAAGCTCATACATGGATATCTTATATATAAACAGACACACAGACAGAAATACTAGCCTTCTCCTCCTCCATTAGATGCATATAAAGACTCATAGACTGGCACAGTAGCCTCCTTCCCCTTTACTTACAGATACATAGTAGACAGACCCGCACGCAAACACGCACACGCACACACACTGCCCCCCTCCGCTTGCTCAAATAGGTAGATAGGTAGATAGATACATTAACCTCCTCCTTCAACAGACAAAAAAATAAAAGACACACTAGCCTACTCCTACGCCTCACATAGATAGATAGATAGAGAGAGAGATAGATAGATAGAGAGATAGAGAGATAGAGAGATACATAGATATATATGCAGGCAAGGAGATAGACATGCTAGTCTCCTCTTCCTCCGTTAGATAAACAGACAGACACACACATAGAGTAGCCTCTCCCATCCTCCAATAGATAGGCAGTTAGGCTGGAAGTCAGACAAACAGACTCACTAGAGGCAGGGTGCGGTCTGGGTTGGGGTCGGCGGCGGTGACAGGGAATTAGGATGCCCCTGGCGAGACAGAGGATTTTCTCCCTTGTCCCTAGCTGCCTTGTCTGGGGGGGCCTCCGCTCCTTCAGATTCGTAGGACTCTGCCCGCCTGCCGCCGGGCCTGCTCCCCTGGCGAAGGCGTGGTGAAGGCCTGGGAAGAGATTGGGGACAGAGGAGAGGCAGCACAGCAGTTAAGGGGCATGCCTCGGCGACTTGGTCATTTTGCTCCCATCTCCCCATCTCCTGGGCTCTGGGCAGCATCTACTTCCCAGGTTTGCGGGAGTTAAGTCTTCTTGTCAGCCAGGTCATGGGATGATGGTGAGGTGAGTTCACGGGACAGTTACGTACCAGGGAGTGGACTGCCCAGGTTGAGACGATCAGTTTGCTCACATCTATACAGGGGCTTGGGCTGGGGGCGGTATCTCCTGCCCCAGATTCACAGAATGAATGTTTCCAGGTCCACCTGCCCCCTGGAGGCAGGCGTTCTACGGACAGAGGCTGCAGTGAGGAGGCGGGGCTGCCCCACCCAGCCCCTGTATCAGCTATCATCTCCTCCTTGGCGGTCCAGGGGTCCGTCTCTGGTACCCTGGTACAAGAGGTTAACTCATGTTTTGGCAAGAACCCGGGAGGCGGGCGAGGGGTGGTCAAGGGGCGGGGAGGGGGCGGTGCGGTGGTGGCCAAAGGGAACAAAGAAGCTGGGGCCAAGGGTGGCTAGACAAGCCTGTGAACTTCCAACCTGCGGCAAACTCAGACTGCAGTTGGGGCGCCCCCTGCTGCTTCAGGGTGGCAATTGCCATCCCCCCAGGTGGCACGAATACTGGGATTCTTCCTACAGTAGACACACAGAGAGACAAAGAAATAGACAGACAGACACACTAGCCTCTTCCTCCATTTAGAAACAGCCATATATCCTAACCTCCTCTTCCTCGTGCATTCTATAGGTAGACACATACATACATAGGCAGACACCCACAGACACACACATACACACACTGGCGTCCTACTTCTCCTCACTTAATTAGGTAGTGAGACACACTAATCTCCTCCTCCATTAGATAATAGATCGAGAAACGCAATAGACTCTTCCTCATCCTCCATTAGATAGATAGTGAGATTGACTGATAAACACACTAGCCTCTTTGTTCTCCTGTAGAGGGACAGACAGATAGCCAGACACTTTGGAATCCTTCTTCTTCTCCATTAGATAATAATACAGACAGACTCACAGACACACAGACAGACATACACACTACTCTTCTCCTCCCCTGAGAGTCAGAGAGATAGACACTGTAGCCTCCTTCTTCTCGATTAGATAAACGTACATATATAGATATCTGTTACAGTGACAGAGAGACAGACATACTAGCTTACTCCCCCTCCATTAGGTGCACACATAGACTGATACAAATATACAGTAGAATACCCCCCTTGACTTTCCGGTTCATTGATACACAGACCCGCACGCACACACAGACACACAGACACACACACACACACACACACACACACACACGGTAGCCTCCTCCTCTTCCTCAAATTTGAAGTTATGTAGATAGACACACTAACCTACTCCTCCAATACACAGACACATAAAAAGGCACACTAGCCTATAGGTATGCCTCCTTTAGATAGATAGGTAGTTAGGTAGATAGATAGATAGATAGATAGATAGATAGATAGATAGATAGATAGAAAGATAGATACATAGGCAGGCAGGAAGATACAGAGACATACAAGTCTCCTCCTCCTCCGTTAGATAAGCAGACGGGCACACACATAGGCTAGCCTCTCCCATCCTCCTCTAGGCAGGCAGTCAGACAGACAGACACACTAGCGTCGGGGTGCGGTCTGTGGACAGGGATCAGCAGCGTTGTCCAGGGGCAGGAGTGCCACTGGCGAGTCATAGCGTTTTATCCCATGTCCCACCCTGCCTTGCCTGGGGGTGGCATCCGCTCCCCCAAGTTCACCGGACTCAGACATTTGAAGTCTCCCTGCTTTGGGAGCGGGCGTGCTGAGGTCAGGGGAAGAGTTCAGCGGCAGATATGGAGGCGGCACAGCAGCTAAGGGGGATGCCTCGGGGAGTCGATCATTTTCCTACCATCTCCCCCTCTCCTGGCCTCGGGATGTCCTCTGCTACCCCAGGTGTGCGGGATTTAATTCTCCTTGTCAGCCAGGTCCTGGGAGGCTGCTGCGGTGATCTCTGGGTACAGGGACGTTGAGGGGAGCAGACTACATCGGGTGAGCCGATCAGGTTGCTCCCATCTCCACAAGGGCCTGGCCTGGAAACGGGCTCTCCTGCCCCGGGTTCACAGTATCCATGTTTCCATGTCAGCCTTCGCCCCGAAGGCGGGCCCGGTGTGATAAGGGGCTGCAGTGAGGAGGCGGGTCTGCCCCACCGAGCCCCTGTATTTGCTCAGATCTCCCCCTTGGCCGGTCCTAGGGTTGGTTTCTGCTACCCTAGGTACTCGAGGTGCACATCTCTGTGTTTTCCGGCTCCCGTGAAGCGGGTGTGGGGTGGGGCGCGGCGGGGGTCGGGCTGGGGCTTGGCGCGCGCAGCTATAGAAAGAGCAGAAGCGGCAGGCACGGGCTGCCCTGGCAAGCCTGTGGGTTCCCATCCATTGTCCCCCTCAGACTGCAATGGGGGCACCCTCTGTTGCTTCAGGGTGGCAATTGCCATCCCTCCAGGTGAGTCGAATACTGAGAGGCTTCCTCCATTAGACAGACAGAGAGACAAATAAATAGACAGTCAGACACACTAGCGTCTTCCTCCATTTAGACACAGCCATCTATCCTAACCTCCTCCTCCTCATCCATTATAGAGGGAGACAGAAACATAGACAGACAGACATGCACAAACACACACACACTAGCCTCCTCCTTCTCTTCCAATAGGTAGATAGGTAGATAGACAAACTAACCTCCTCCTCCAACAGACACACAAGTAAAAAGTCACACTTGGCTCCTGCTATGCCTCCACTTGATAGATAGTAAGATAGATAGATAGATAGATAGATAGATAGATAGATAGATAGATAGATAGATAGATAGATAGATAGATAGGCAGGCCAATAGAGAGACCTACTCGCCGGCTGCTCCTCCGTTAGGTAAAACGACAGACACACACGTAGACTAGCCCCTCCCATTCTTAAATATCTAGGCAGTCAGGCTGGTAGTCAGACAGACACACAATCCAGACATGGGTGTTCTGGGGAAGGGGTTTGACGGAAGCGACTGGGGAATAGGGTGCCACTGTCGAGCTAGAGGATATTCTCCCATGTCCCTAGCTGCCTTGCCTGGAGGAGGCATCTGCTCCCCCAAGTTCACCGGACTCAAACCTTTAAAGTCGCCCTGCTCCTGGGAGCGGGCGTGGTGAGGTCAGGGGAAGAGGTCGGCAGCAGAGGCGGAGACAGAGGCTGCACAGCAGCAAACGGGGATGCCTCGGCGGCTTGGTCATTTTCCTCCGAACTCCACCTCTTCTGCCCTCGGGGCGGCCTCTGCTAACCCAGGTTTCCGGGATTGAGTTCTCCTTGTCAGCCAGGTCCTGGGATGCTGGTGAGGTGACTTCAGAGGACAGGGACGTCGTGGGGAGTGGACTGCCTCTGATCAGCCGATCAGTTTGCTCCCATCTCCACAGCGGCCTGGCCTGGGGGCGGCCTCTCCTGCCCCAGGTTCACCGTATGCATGTTTCCATGTCAGCGTCCGCCCTGGAGGCAGGCGCGGTGCGATCAGGGGCTGCAGTGAGTAGTCGGGGCTGCCCCACCGAGCCCCTGTTATTGCTCAGATCTCCCCCTTGGCCGGTTCTAGGGTTGATCTCTGCTACCCTAGGTACACGAGGTGCACATCTTTGCGTATCTTTGCGTTTCCCGGCTCCCGGGAGGCGGGCAGGGGTGGCCTGTGGGCGGGGCGGGGGCGGGGCTGGGGCGGGGCGGTGGCGGAAACCAAGAGGGCAGAAGCAGGAGGCATGGGCTGCCCAGGCAAGCCTGTGGGTTTCTATCCAGTGTCCCCCTCAGCCTGCAGTTGGGGCGTTGGGGCGCCCCCTGCTGCTTCAGGGTGGCAATTGCCATCCCCCCAGGTGGCACGAATACTGGGATTCTTCCTACAGTAGACACACAGAGAGACAAAGAAATAGACAGACAGACACACTAGCCTCTTCCTCCATTTAGAAACAGCCATATATCCTAACCTCCTGCTCTTCATCCATTAAATAGTTAGAAAGATACATACATACTCAGACACACACACACACACACACACACACACACACGCCCCCCCCCACACAAACTCTAGCCTCCTCCTGGTCATAAATTACTCAGGTTCATAGACACACTAATCTCCTCCTCCATTAGATAATACTTAGACAAACTTAATAGACTATTTATCTTCCTCCATTAGATACATAGTCAGTGAGATTGATGGATACACACACAAGCCTCTACCTACACATGCTAGAGAGACACACAGATAGCCAGACACACGGGCCTCCTCCACTACTCGATTAGATATAAGCTCATACATGGATATCTTATATATAAACAGACACACAGACAGAAATACTAGCCTTCTCCTCCTCCATTAGATGCATATAAAGACTCATAGACTGGCACAGTAGCCTCCTTCCCCTTTACTTACAGATACATAGTAGACAGACCCGCACGCAAACACGCACACGCACACACACTGCCCCCCTCCGCTTGCTCAAATAGGTAGATAGGTAGATAGATACATTAACCTCCTCCTTCAACAGACAAAAAAATAAAAGACACACTAGCCTACTCCTACGCCTCACATAGATAGATAGATAGAGAGAGAGATAGATAGATAGAGAGATAGAGAGATAGAGAGATACATAGATATATATGCAGGCAAGGAGATAGACATGCTAGTCTCCTCTTCCTCCGTTAGTCCGTTAGATAAACAGACAGACACACACATAGAGTAGCCTCTCCCATCCTCCAATAGATAGGCAGTTAGGCTGGAAGTCAGACAAACAGACTCACTAGAGGCAGGGTGCGGTCTGGGTTGGGGTCGGCGGCGGTGACAGGGAATTAGGATGCCCCTGGCGAGACAGAGGATTTTCTCCCTTGTCCCTAGCTGCCTTGTCTGGGGGGGCCTCCGCTCCTTCAGATTCGTAGGACTCTGCCCGCCTGCCGCCGGGCCTGCTCCCCTGGCGAAGGCGTGGTGAAGGCCTGGGAAGAGATTGGGGACAGAGGAGAGGCAGCACAGCAGTTAAGGGGCATGCCTCGGCGACTTGGTCATTTTGCTCCCATCTCCCCATCTCCTGGGCTCTGGGCAGCATCTACTTCCCAGGTTTGCGGGAGTTAAGTCTTCTTGTCAGCCAGGTCATGGGATGATGGTGAGGTGAGTTCACGGGACAGTTACGTACCAGGGAGTGGACTGCCCAGGTTGAGACGATCAGTTTGCTCACATCTATACAGGGGCTTGGGCTGGGGGCGGTATCTCCTGCCCCAGATTCACAGAATGAATGTTTCCAGGTCCACCTGCCCCCTGGAGGCAGGCGTTCTACGGACAGAGGCTGCAGTGAGGAGGCGGGGCTGCCCCACCCAGCCCCTGTATCAGCTATCATCTCCTCCTTGGCGGTCCAGGGGTCCGTCTCTGGTACCCTGGTACAAGAGGTTAACTCATGTTTTGGCAAGAACCCGGGAGGCGGGCGAGGGGTGGTCAAGGGGCGGGGAGGGGGCGGTGCGGTGGTGGCCAAAGGGAACAAAGAAGCTGGGGCCAAGGGTGGCTAGACAAGCCTGTGAACTTCCAACCTGCGGCAAACTCAGACTGCAGTTGGGGCGCCCCCTGCTGCTTCAGGGTGGCAATTGCCATCCCCCCAGGTGGCACGAATACTGGGATTCTTCCTACAGTAGACACACAGAGAGACAAAGAAATAGACAGACAGACACACTAGCCTCTTCCTCCATTTAGAAACAGCCATATATCCTAACCTCCTCTTCCTCGTGCATTCTATAGGTAGACACATACATACATAGGCAGACACCCACAGACACACACATACACACACTGGCGTCCTACTTCTCCTCACTTAATTAGGTAGTGAGACACACTAATCTCCTCCTCCATTAGATAATAGATCGAGAAACGCAATAGACTCTTCCTCATCCTCCATTAGATAGATAGTGAGATTGACTGATAAACACACTAGCCTCTTTGTTCTCCTGTAGAGGGACAGACAGATAGCCAGACACTTTGGAATCCTTCTTCTTCTCCATTAGATAATAATACAGACAGACTCACAGACACACAGACAGACATACACACTACTCTTCTCCTCCCCTGAGAGTCAGAGAGATAGACACTGTAGCCTCCTTCTTCTCGATTAGATAAACGTACATATATAGATATCTGTTACAGTGACAGAGAGACAGACATACTAGCTTACTCCCCCTCCATTAGGTGCACACATAGACTGATACAAATATACAGTAGAATACCCCCCTTGACTTTCCGGTTCATTGATACACAGACCCGCACGCACACACAGACACACAGACACACACACACACAGACACACACACACACACACACACACACACACACACACACACACGGTAGCCTCCTCCTCTTCCTCAAATTTGAAGTTATGTAGATAGACACACTAACCTACTCCTCCAATACACAGACACATAAAAAGGCACACTAGCCTATAGGTATGCCTCCTTTAGATAGATAGGTAGTTAGGTAGATAGATAGATAGATAGATAGATAGATAGATAGATAGATAGATAGATAGAAAGATAGATACATAGGCAGGCAGGAAGATACAGAGACATACAAGTCTCCTCCTCCTCCGTTAGATAAGCAGACGGGCACACACATAGGCTAGCCTCTCCCATCCTCCTCTAGGCAGGCAGTCAGACAGACAGACACACTAGCGTCGGGGTGCGGTCTGTGGACAGGGATCAGCAGCGTTGACCAGGGGCAGGAGTGCCACTGGCGAGTCATAGCGTTTTATCCCATGTCCCACCCTGCCTTGCCTGGGGGTGGCATCCGCTCCCCCAAGTTCACCGGACTCAGACATTTGAAGTCTCCCTGCTTTGGGAGCGGGCGTGCTGAGGTCAGGGGAAGAGTTCAGCGGCAGATATGGAGGCGGCACAGCAGCTAAGGGGGATGCCTCGGGGAGTCGATCATTTTCCTACCATCTCCCCCTCTCCTGGCCTCGGGATGTCCTCTGCTACCCCAGGTGTGCGGGATTTAATTCTCCTTGTCAGCCAGGTCCTGGGAGGCTGCTGCGGTGATCTCTGGGTACAGGGACGTTGAGGGGAGCAGACTACATCGGGTGAGCCGATCAGGTTGCTCCCATCTCCACAAGGGCCTGGCCTGGAAACGGGCTCTCCTGCCCCGGGTTCACAGTATCCATGTTTCCATGTCAGCCTTCGCCCCGAAGGCGGGCCCGGTGTGATAAGGGGCTGCAGTGAGGAGGCGGGTCTGCCCCACCGAGCCCCTGTATTTGCTCAGATCTCCCCCTTGGCCGGTCCTAGGGTTGGTTTCTGCTACCCTAGGTACTCGAGGTGCACATCTCTGTGTTTTCCGGCTCCCGTGAAGCGGGTGTGGGGTGGGGCGCGGCGGGGGTCGGGCTGGGGCTTGGCGCGCGCAGCTATAGAAAGAGCAGAAGCGGCAGGCACGGGCTGCCCTGGCAAGCCTGTGGGTTCCCATCCATTGTCCCCCTCAGACTGCAATGGGGGCACCCTCTGTTGCTTCAGGGTGGCAATTGCCATCCCTCCAGGTGAGTCGAATACTGAGAGGCTTCCTCCATTAGACAGACAGAGAGACAAATAAATAGACAGTCAGACACACTAGCGTCTTCCTCCATTTAGACACAGCCATCTATCCTAACCTCCTCCTCCTCATCCATTATAGAGGGAGACAGAAACATAGACAGACAGACATGCACAAACACACACACACTAGCCTCCTCCTTCTCTTCCAATAGGTAGATAGGTAGATAGACAAACTAACCTCCTCCTCCAACAGACACACAAGTAAAAAGTCACACTTGGCTCCTGCTATGCCTCCACTTGATAGATAGTAAGATAGATAGATAGATAGATAGATAGATAGATAGATAGATAGATAGATAGATAGATAGATAGATAGGCAGGCCAATAGAGAGACCTACTCGCCGGCTGCTCCTCCGTTAGGTAAAACGACAAACACACACGTAGACTAGCCCCTCCCATTCTTAAATATCTAGGCAGTCAGGCTGGTAGTCAGACAGACACACAATCCAGACATGGGTGTTCTGGGGAAGGGGTTTGACGGAAGCGACTGGGGAATAGGGTGCCACTGTCGAGCTAGAGGATATTCTCCCATGTCCCTAGCTGCCTTGCCTGGAGGAGGCATCTGCTCCCCCAAGTTCACCGGACTCAAACCTTTAAAGTCGCCCTGCTCCTGGGAGCGGGCGTGGTGAGGTCAGGGGAAGAGGTCGGCAGCAGAGGCGGAGACAGAGGCTGCACAGCAGCAAACGGGGATGCCTCGGCGGCTTGGTCATTTTCCTCCGAACTCCACCTCTTCTGCCCTCGGGGCGGCCTCTGCTAACCCAGGTTTCCGGGATTGAGTTCTCCTTGTCAGCCAGGTCCTGGGATGCTGGTGAGGTGACTTCAGAGGACAGGGACGTCGTGGGGAGTGGACTGCCTCTGATCAGCCGATCAGTTTGCTCCCATCTCCACAGCGGCCTGGCCTGGGGGCGGCCTCTCCTGCCCCAGGTTCACCGTATGCATGTTTCCATGTCAGCGTCCGCCCTGGAGGCAGGCGCGGTGCGATCAGGGGCTGCAGTGAGTAGTCGGGGCTGCCCCACCGAGCCCCTGTTATTGCTCAGATCTCCCCCTTGGCCGGTTCTAGGGTTGATCTCTGCTACCCTAGGTACACGAGGTGCACATCTTTGCGTATCTTTGCGTTTCCCGGCTCCCGGGAGGCGGGCAGGGGTGGCCTGTGGGCGGGGCGGGGGCGGGGCTGGGGCGGGGCGGTGGCGGAAACCAAGAGGGCAGAAGCAGGAGGCATGGGCTGCCCAGGCAAGCCTGTGGGTTTCTATCCAGTGTCCCCCTCAGCCTGCAGTTGGGGCGTTGGGGCGCCCCCTGCTGCTTCAGGGTGGCAATTGCCATCCCCCCAGGTGGCACGAATACTGGGATTCTTCCTACAGTAGACACACAGAGAGACAAAGAAATAGACAGACAGACACACTAGCCTCTTCCTCCATTTAGAAACAGCCATATATCCTAACCTCCTGCTCTTCATCCATTAAATAGTTAGAAAGATACATACATACTCAGACACACACACACACACACACACACACACACACGCCCCCCCCCACACAAACTCTAGCCTCCTCCTGGTCATAAATTACTCAGGTTCATAGACACACTAATCTCCTCCTCCATTAGATAATACTTAGACAAACTTAATAGACTATTTATCTTCCTCCATTAGATACATAGTCAGTGAGATTGATGGATACACACACAAGCCTCTACCTACACATGCTAGAGAGACACACAGATAGCCAGACACACGGGCCTCCTCCACTACTCGATTAGATATAAGCTCATACATGGATATCTTATATATAAACAGACACACAGACAGAAATACTAGCCTTCTCCTCCTCCATTAGATGCATATAAAGACTCATAGACTGGCACAGTAGCCTCCTTCCCCTTTACTTACAGATACATAGTAGACAGACCCGCACGCAAACACGCACACGCACACACACTGCCCCCCTCCGCTTGCTCAAATAGGTAGATAGGTAGATAGATACATTAACCTCCTCCTTCAACAGACAAAAAAATAAAAGACACACTAGCCTACTCCTACGCCTCACATAGATAGATAGATAGATAGATAGATAGATAGATAGATAGATAGATAGAGAGATAGAGAGATAGAGAGATAGAGAGATACATAGATATATATGCAGGCAAGGAGATAGACATGCTAGTCTCCTCTTCCTCCGTTAGATAAACAGACAGACACACACATAGAGTAGCCTCTCCCATCCTCCAATAGATAGGCAGTTAGGCTGGAAGTCAGACAAACAGACTCACTAGAGGCAGGGTGCGGTCTGGGTTGGGGTCGGCGGCGGTGACAGGGAATTAGGATGCCCCTGGCGAGACAGAGGATTTTCTCCCTTGTCCCTAGCTGCCTTGTCTGGGGGGGCCTCCGCTCCTTCAGATTCGTAGGACTCTGCCCGCCTGCCGCCGGGCCTGCTCCCCTGGCGAAGGCGTGGTGAAGGCCTGGGAAGAGATTGGGGACAGAGGAGAGGCAGCACAGCAGTTAAGGGGCATGCCTCGGCGACTTGGTCATTTTGCTCCCATCTCCCCATCTCCTGGGCTCTGGGCAGCATCTACTTCCCAGGTTTGCGGGAGTTAAGTCTTCTTGTCAGCCAGGTCATGGGATGATGGTGAGGTGAGTTCACGGGACAGTTACGTACCAGGGAGTGGACTGCCCAGGTTGAGACGATCAGTTTGCTCACATCTATACAGGGGCTTGGGCTGGGGGCGGTATCTCCTGCCCCAGATTCACAGAATGAATGTTTCCAGGTCCACCTGCCCCCTGGAGGCAGGCGTTCTACGGACAGAGGCTGCAGTGAGGAGGCGGGGCTGCCCCACCCAGCCCCTGTATCAGCTATCATCTCCTCCTTGGCGGTCCAGGGGTCCGTCTCTGGTACCCTGGTACAAGAGGTTAACTCATGTTTTGGCAAGAACCCGGGAGGCGGGCGAGGGGTGGTCAAGGGGCGGGGAGGGGGCGGTGCGGTGGTGGCCAAAGGGAACAAAGAAGCTGGGGCCAAGGGTGGCTAGACAAGCCTGTGAACTTCCAACCTGCGGCAAACTCAGACTGCAGTTGGGGCGCCCCCTGCTGCTTCAGGGTGGCAATTGCCATCCCCCCAGGTGGCACGAATACTGGGATTCTTCCTACAGTAGACACACAGAGAGACAAAGAAATAGACAGACAGACACACTAGCCTCTTCCTCCATTTAGAAACAGCCATATATCCTAACCTCCTCTTCCTCGTGCATTCTATAGGTAGACACATACATACATAGGCAGACACCCACAGACACACACATACACACACTGGCGTCCTACTTCTCCTCACTTAATTAGGTAGTGAGACACACTAATCTCCTCCTCCATTAGATAATAGATCGAGAAACGCAATAGACTCTTCCTCATCCTCCATTAGATAGATAGTGAGATTGACTGATAAACACACTAGCCTCTTTGTTCTCCTGTAGAGGGACAGACAGATAGCCAGACACTTTGGAATCCTTCTTCTTCTCCATTAGATAATAATACAGACAGACTCACAGACACACAGACAGACATACACACTACTCTTCTCCTCCCCTGAGAGTCAGAGAGATAGACACTGTAGCCTCCTTCTTCTCGATTAGATAAACGTACATATATAGATATCTGTTACAGTGACAGAGAGACAGACATACTAGCTTACTCCCCCTCCATTAGGTGCACACATAGACTGATACAAATATACAGTAGAATACCCCCCTTGACTTTCCGGTTCATTGATACACAGACCCGCACGCACACACAGACACACAGACACACACACACACAGACACACACACACACACACACACACACACACACACACACACGGTAGCCTCCTCCTCTTCCTCAAATTTGAAGTTATGTAGATAGACACACTAACCTACTCCTCCAATACACAGACACATAAAAAGGCACACTAGCCTATAGGTATGCCTCCTTTAGATAGATAGGTAGTTAGGTAGATAGATAGATAGATAGATAGATAGATAGATAGATAGATAGATAGATAGATAGAAAGATAGATACATAGGCAGGCAGGAAGATACAGAGACATACAAGTCTCCTCCTCCTCCGTTAGATAAGCAGACGGGCACACACATAGGCTAGCCTCTCCCATCCTCCTCTAGGCAGGCAGTCAGACAGACAGACACACTAGTGTCGGGGTGCGGTCTGTGGACAGGGATCAGCAGCGTTGTCCAGGGGCAGGAGTGCCACTGGCGAGTCATAGCGTTTTATCCCATGTCCCACCCTGCCTTGCCTGGGGGTGGCATCCGCTCCCCCAAGTTCACCGGACTCAGACATTTGAAGTCTCCCTGCTTTGGGAGCGGGCGTGCTGAGGTCAGGGGAAGAGTTCAGCGGCAGATATGGAGGCGGCACAGCAGCTAAGGGGGATGCCTCGGGGAGTCGATCATTTTCCTACCATCTCCCCCTCTCCTGGCCTCGGGATGTCCTCTGCTACCCCAGGTGTGCGGGATTTAATTCTCCTTGTCAGCCAGGTCCTGGGAGGCTGCTGCGGTGATCTCTGGGTACAGGGACGTTGAGGGGAGCAGACTACATCGGGTGAGCCGATCAGGTTGCTCCCATCTCCACAAGGGCCTGGCCTGGAAACGGGCTCTCCTGCCCCGGGTTCACAGTATCCATGTTTCCATGTCAGCCTTCGCCCCGAAGGCGGGCCCGGTGTGATAAGGGGCTGCAGTGAGGAGGCGGGTCTGCCCCACCGAGCCCCTGTATTTGCTCAGATCTCCCCCTTGGCCGGTCCTAGGGTTGGTTTCTGCTACCCTAGGTACTCGAGGTGCACATCTCTGTGTTTTCCGGCTCCCGTGAAGCGGGTGTGGGGTGGGGCGCGGCGGGGGTCGGGCTGGGGCTTGGCGCGCGCAGCTATAGAAAGAGCAGAAGCGGCAGGCACGGGCTGCCCTGGCAAGCCTGTGGGTTCCCATCCATTGTCCCCCTCAGACTGCAATGGGGGCACCCTCTGTTGCTTCAGGGTGGCAATTGCCATCCCTCCAGGTGAGTCGAATACTGAGAGGCTTCCTCCATTAGACAGACAGAGAGACAAATAAATAGACAGTCAGACACACTAGCGTCTTCCTCCATTTAGACACAGCCATCTATCCTAACCTCCTCCTCCTCATCCATTATAGAGGGAGACAGAAACATAGACAGACAGACATGCACAAACACACACACACTAGCCTCCTCCTTCTCTTCCAATAGGTAGATAGGTAGATAGACAAACTAACCTCCTCCTCCAACAGACACACAAGTAAAAAGTCACACTTGGCTCCTGCTATGCCTCCACTTGATAGATAGTAAGATAGATAGATAGATAGATAGATAGATAGATAGATAGATAGATAGATAGATAGATAGGCAGGCCAATAGAGAGACCTACTCGCCGGCTGCTCCTCCGTTAGGTAAAACGACAAACACACACGTAGACTAGCCCCTCCCATTCTTAAATATCTAGGCAGTCAGGCTGGTAGTCAGACAGACACACAATCCAGACATGGGTGTTCTGGGGAAGGGGTTTGACGGAAGCGACTGGGGAATAGGGTGCCACTGTCGAGCTAGAGGATATTCTCCCTTGTCCCTAGCTGCCTTGCCTGGACGAGGCATCTGCTCCCCCAAGTTCACCGGACTCAAACTTTTAAAGTCGCCCTGCTCCTGGGAGCGGGCGTGGTGAGGTCAGGGGAAGAGGTCGGCAGCAGAGGCGGAGACAGAGGCTGCACAGCAGCAAACGGGGATGCCTCGGCGGCTTGGTCATTTTCCTCCGAACTCCACCTCTTCTGCCCTCGGGGCGGCCTCTGCTAACCCAGGTTTCCGGGATTTAGTTCTCCTTGTCAGCCAGGTCCTGGGATGCTGGTGAGGTGACTTCAGAGGACAGGGACGTCGTGGGGAGTGGACTGCCTCTGATCAGCCGATCAGTTTGCTCCCATCTCCACAGCGGCCTGGCCTGGGGGCGGCCTCTCCTGCCCCAGGTTCACCGTATGCATGTTTCCATGTCAGCGTCCGCCCTGGAGGCAGGCGCGGTGCGATCAGGGGCTGCAGTGAGTAGTCGGGGCTGCCCCACCGAGCCCCTGTTATTGCTCAGATCTCCCCCTTGGCCGGTTCTAGGGTTGATCTCTGCTACCCTAGGTACACGAGGTGCACATCTTTGCGTATCTTTGCGTTTCCCGGCTCCCGGGAGGCGGGCAGGGGTGGCCTGTGGGCGGGGCGGGGGCGGGGCTGGGGCGGGGCGGTGGCGGAAACCAAGAGGGCAGAAGCAGGAGGCATGGGCTGCCCAGGCAAGCCTGTGGGTTTCTATCCAGTGTCCCCCTCAGCCTGCAGTTGGGGCGTTGGGGCGCCCCCTGCTGCTTCAGGGTGGCAATTGCCATCCCCCCAGGTGGCACGAATACTGGGATTCTTCCTACAGTAGACACACAGAGAGACAAAGAAATAGACAGACAGACACACTAGCCTCTTCCTCCATTTAGAAACAGCCATATATCCTAACCTCCTGCTCTTCATCCATTAAATAGTTAGAAAGATACATACATACTCAGACACACACACACACACACACACACACACACGCCCCCCCCCACACAAACTCTAGCCTCCTCCTGGTCATAAATTACTCAGGTTCATAGACACACTAATCTCCTCCTCCATTAGATAATACTTAGACAAACTTAATAGACTATTTATCTTCCTCCATTAGATACATAGTCAGTGAGATTGATGGATACACACACAAGCCTCTACCTACACATGCTAGAGAGACACACAGATAGCCAGACACACGGGCCTCCTCCTTCTACTCGATTAGATATAAGCTCATACATGGATATCTTATATATAAACAGACACACAGACAGAAATACTAGCCTTCTCCTCCTCCATTAGATGCATATAAAGACTCATAGACTGGCACAGTAGCCTCCTTCCCCTTTACTTACAGATACATAGTAGACAGACCCGCACGCAAACACGCACACGCACACACACTGCCCCCCTCCGCTTGCTCAAATAGGTAGATAGGTAGATAGATACATTAACCTCCTCCTTCAACAGACAAAAAAATAAAAGACACACTAGCCTACTCCTACGCCTCACATAGATAGATAGATAGAGAGAGAGATAGATAGATAGAGAGATAGAGAGATAGAGAGATACATAGATATATATGCAGGCAAGGAGATAGACATGCTAGTCTCCTCTTCCTCCGTTAGATAAACAGACAGACACACACATAGAGTAGCCTCTCCCATCCTCCAATAGATAGGCAGTTAGGCTGGAAGTCAGACAAACAGACTCACTAGAGGCAGGGTGCGGTCTGGGTTGGGGTCGGCGGCGGTGACAGGGAATTAGGATGCCCCTGGCGAGACAGAGGATTTTCTCCCTTGTCCCTAGCTGCCTTGTCTGGGGGGGCCTCCGCTCCTTCAGATTCGTAGGACTCTGCCCACCTGCCGCCGGGCCTGCTCCCCTGGCGAAGGCGTGGTGAAGGCCTGGGAAGAGATTGGGGACAGAGGAGAGGCAGCACAGCAGTTAAGGGGCATGCCTCGGCGACTTGGTCATTTTGCTCCCATCTCCCCATCTCCTG
Organism: Vicugna pacos; assembly: GCF_048564905.1. NCBI lineage: Eukaryota > Metazoa > Chordata > Mammalia > Artiodactyla > Camelidae > Vicugna > Vicugna pacos. The sequence continues at coordinate 322,096 of NW_027328806.1, read as the reverse complement.
GGCTCTGGGCAGCATCTACTTCCCAGGTTTGCGGGAGTTAAGTCTTCTTGTCAGCCAGGTCATGGGATGATGGTGAGGTGAGTTCACGGGACAGTTACGTACCAGGGAGTGGACTGCCCAGGTTGAGACGATCAGTTTGCTCACATCTATACAGGGGCTTGGGCTGGGGGCGGTATCTCCTGCCCCAGATTCACAGAATGAATGTTTCCAGGTCCACCTGCCCCCTGGAGGCAGGCGTTCTACGGACAGAGGCTGCAGTGAGGAGGCGGGGCTGCCCCACCCAGCCCCTGTATCAGCTATCATCTCCTCCTTGGCGGTCCAGGGGTCCGTCTCTGGTACCCTGGTACAAGAGGTTAACTCATGTTTTGGCAAGAACCCGGGAGGCGGGCGAGGGGTGGTCAAGGGGCGGGGAGGGGGCGGTGCGGTGGTGGCCAAAGGGAACAAAGAAGCTGGGGCCAAGGGTGGCTAGACAAGCCTGTGAACTTCCAACCTGCGGCAAACTCAGACTGCAGTTGGGGCGCCCCCTGCTGCTTCAGGGTGGCAATTGCCATCCCCCCAGGTGGCACGAATACTGGGATTCTTCCTACAGTAGACACACAGAGAGACAAAGAAATAGACAGACAGACACACTAGCCTCTTCCTCCATTTAGAAACAGCCATATATCCTAACCTCCTCTTCCTCATGCATTCTATAGGTAGACACATACATACATAGGCAGACACCCACAGACACACACATACACACACTGGCGTCCTACTTCTCCTCACTTAATTAGGTAGTGAGACACACTAATCTCCTCCTCCATTAGATAATAGATCGAGAAACGCAATAGACTCTTCCTCATCCTCCATTAGATAGATAGTGAGATTGACTGATAAACACACTAGCCTCTTTGTTCTCCTGTAGAGGGACAGACAGATAGCCAGACACTTTGGAATCCTTCTTCTTCTCCATTAGATAATAATACAGACAGACTCACAGACACACAGACAGACATACACACTACTCTTCTCCTCCCCTGAGAGTCAGAGAGATAGACACTGTAGCCTCCTTCTTCTCGATTAGATAAACGTACATATATAGATATCTGTTACAGTGACAGAGAGACAGACATACTAGCTTACTCCCCCTCCATTAGGTGCACACATAGACTGATACAAATATACAGTAGAATACCCCCCTTGACTTTCCGGTTCATTGATACACAGACCCGCACGCACACACAGACACACAGACACACAGACACACACACACACACACACACACGGTAGCCTCCTCCTCTTCCTCAAATTTGAAGTTATGTAGATAGACACACTAACCTACTCCTCCAATACACAGACACATAAAAAGGCACACTAGCCTATAGGTATGCCTCCTTTAGATAGATAGGTAGTTAGGTAGATAGATAGATAGATAGATAGATAGATAGATAGATAGATAGATAGATAGAAAGATAGATACATAGGCAGGCAGGAAGATACAGAGACATACAAGTCTCCTCCTCCTCCGTTAGATAAGCAGACGGGCACACACATAGGCTAGCCTCTCCCATCCTCCTCTAGGCAGGCAGTCAGACAGACAGACACACTAGCGTCGGGGTGCGGTCTGTGGACAGGGATCAGCAGCGTTGTCCAGGGGCAGGAGTGCCACTGGCGAGTCATAGCGTTTTATCCCATGTCCCACCCTGCCTTGCCTGGGGGTGGCATCCGCTCCCCCAAGTTCACCGGACTCAGACATTTGAAGTCTCCCTGCTTTGGGAGCGGGCGTGCTGAGGTCAGGGGAAGAGTTCAGCGGCAGATATGGAGGCGGCACAGCAGCTAAGGGGGATGCCTCGGGGAGTCGATCATTTTCCTACCATCTCCCCCTCTCCTGGCCTCGGGATGTCCTCTGCTACCCCAGGTGTGCGGGATTTAATTCTCCTTGTCAGCCAGGTCCTGGGAGGCTGCTGCGGTGATCTCTGGGTACAGGGACGTTGAGGGGAGCAGACTACATCGGGTGAGCCGATCAGGTTGCTCCCATCTCCACAAGGGCCTGGCCTGGAAACGGGCTCTCCTGCCCCGGGTTCACAGTATCCATGTTTCCATGTCAGCCTTCGCCCCGAAGGCGGGCCCGGTGTGATAAGGGGCTGCAGTGAGGAGGCGGGTCTGCCCCACCGAGCCCCTGTATTTGCTCAGATCTCCCCCTTGGCCGGTCCTAGGGTTGGTTTCTGCTACCCTAGGTACTCGAGGTGCACATCTCTGTGTTTTCCGGCTCCCGTGAAGCGGGTGTGGGGTGGGGCGCGGCGGGGGTCGGGCTGGGGCTTGGCGCGCGCAGCTATAGAAAGAGCAGAAGCGGCAGGCACGGGCTGCCCTGGCAAGCCTGTGGGTTCCCATCCATTGTCCCCCTCAGACTGCAATGGGGGCACCCTCTGTTGCTTCAGGGTGGCAATTGCCATCCCTCCAGGTGAGTCGAATACTGAGAGGCTTCCTCCATTAGACAGACAGAGAGACAAATAAATAGACAGTCAGACACACTAGCGTCTTCCTCCATTTAGACACAGCCATCTATCCTAACCTCCTCCTCCTCATCCATTATAGAGGGAGACAGAAACATAGACAGACAGACATGCACAAACACACACACACTAGCCTCCTCCTTCTCTTCCAATAGGTAGATAGGTAGATAGACAAACTAACCTCCTCCTCCAACAGACACACAAGTAAAAAGTCACACTTGGCTCCTGCTATGCCTCCACTTGATAGATAGATAGATAGATAGATAGATAGATAGATAGATAGATAGATAGATAGATAGATAGGCAGGCCAATAGAGAGACCTACTCGCCGGCTGCTCCTCCGTTAGGTAAAACGACAGACACACACGTAGACTAGCCCCTCCCATTCTTAAATATCTAGGCAGTCAGGCTGGTAGTCAGACAGACACACAATCCAGACATGGGTGTTCTGGGGAAGGGGTTTGACGGAAGCGACTGGGGAATAGGGTGCCACTGTCGAGCTAGAGGATATTCTCCCATGTCCCTAGCTGCCTTGCCTGGAGGAGGCATCTGCTCCCCCAAGTTCACCGGACTCAAACCTTTAAAGTCGCCCTGCTCCTGGGAGCGGGCGTGGTGAGGTCAGGGGAAGAGGTCGGCAGCAGAGGCGGAGACAGAGGCTGCACAGCAGCAAACGGGGATGCCTCGGCGGCTTGGTCATTTTCCTCCGAACTCCACCTCTTCTGCCCTCGGGGCGGCCTCTGCTAACCCAGGTTTCCGGGATTGAGTTCTCCTTGTCAGCCAGGTCCTGGGATGCTGGTGAGGTGACTTCAGAGGACAGGGACGTCGTGGGGAGTGGACTGCCTCTGATCAGCCGATCAGTTTGCTCCCATCTCCACAGCGGCCTGGCCTGGGGGCGGCCTCTCCTGCCCCAGGTTCACCGTATGCATGTTTCCATGTCAGCGTCCGCCCTGGAGGCAGGCGCGGTGCGATCAGGGGCTGCAGTGAGTAGTCGGGGCTGCCCCACCGAGCCCCTGTTATTGCTCAGATCTCCCCCTTGGCCGGTTCTAGGGTTGATCTCTGCTACCCTAGGTACACGAGGTGCACATCTTTGCGTATCTTTGCGTTTCCCGGCTCCCGGGAGGCGGGCAGGGGTGGCCTGTGGGCGGGGCGGGGGCGGGGCTGGGGCGGGGCGGTGGCGGAAACCAAGAGGGCAGAAGCAGGAGGCATGGGCTGCCCAGGCAAGCCTGTGGGTTTCTATCCAGTGTCCCCCTCAGCCTGCAGTTGGGGCGTTGGGGCGCCCCCTGCTGCTTCAGGGTGGCAATTGCCATCCCCCCAGGTGGCACGAATACTGGGATTCTTCCTACAGTAGACACACAGAGAGACAAAGAAATAGACAGACAGACACACTAGCCTCTTCCTCCATTTAGAAACAGCCATATATCCTAACCTCCTGCTCTTCATCCATTAAATAGTTAGAAAGATACATACATACTCAGACACACACACACACACACACACACACACACGCCCCCCCCCACACAAACTCTAGCCTCCTCCTGGTCATAAATTACTCAGGTTCATAGACACACTAATCTCCTCCTCCATTAGATAATACTTAGACAAACTTAATAGACTATTTATCTTCCTCCATTAGATACATAGTCAGTGAGATTGATGGATACACACACAAGCCTCTACCTACACATGCTAGAGAGACACACAGATAGCCAGACACACGGGCCTCCTCCTTCTACTCGATTAGATATAAGCTCATACATGGATATCTTATATATAAACAGACACACAGACAGAAATACTAGCCTTCTCCTCCTCCATTAGATGCATATAAAGACTCATAGACTGGCACAGTAGCCTCCTTCCCCTTTACTTACAGATACATAGTAGACAGACCCGCACGCAAACACGCACACGCACACACACTGCCCCCCTCCGCTTGCTCAAATAGGTAGATAGGTAGATAGATACATTAACCTCCTCCTTCAACAGACAAAAAAATAAAAGACACACTAGCCTACTCCTACGCCTCACATAGATAGATAGATAGAGAGAGAGATAGATAGATAGATAGAGAGATAGAGAGATAGAGAGATACATAGATATATATGCAGGCAAGGAGATAGACATGCTAGTCTCCTCTTCCTCCGTTAGATAAACAGACAGACACACACATAGAGTAGCCTCTCCCATCCTCCAATAGATAGGCAGTTAGGCTGGAAGTCAGACAAACAGACTCACTAGAGGCAGGGTGCGGTCTGGGTTGGGGTCGGCGGCGGTGACAGGGAATTAGGATGCCCCTGGCGAGACAGAGGATTTTCTCCCTTGTCCCTAGCTGCCTTGTCTGGGGGGGCCTCCGCTCCTTCAGATTCGTAGGACTCTGCCCGCCTGCCGCCGGGCCTGCTCCCCTGGCGAAGGCGTGGTGAAGGCCTGGGAAGAGATTGGGGACAGAGGAGAGGCAGCACAGCAGTTAAGGGGCATGCCTCGGCGACTTGGTCATTTTGCTCCCATCTCCCCATCTCCTGGGCTCTGGGCAGCATCTACTTCCCAGGTTTGCGGGAGTTAAGTCTTCTTGTCAGCCAGGTCATGGGATGATGGTGAGGTGAGTTCACGGGACAGTTACGTACCAGGGAGTGGACTGCCCAGGTTGAGACGATCAGTTTGCTCACATCTATACAGGGGCTTGGGCTGGGGGCGGTATCTCCTGCCCCAGATTCACAGAATGAATGTTTCCAGGTCCACCTGCCCCCTGGAGGCAGGCGTTCTACGGACAGAGGCTGCAGTGAGGAGGCGGGGCTGCCCCACCCAGCCCCTGTATCAGCTATCATCTCCTCCTTGGCGGTCCAGGGGTCCGTCTCTGGTACCCTGGTACAAGAGGTTAACTCATGTTTTGGCAAGAACCCGGGAGGCGGGCGAGGGGTGGTCAAGGGGCGGGGAGGGGGCGGTGCGGTGGTGGCCAAAGGGAACAAAGAAGCTGGGGCCAAGGGTGGCTAGACAAGCCTGTGAACTTCCAACCTGCGGCAAACTCAGACTGCAGTTGGGGCGCCCCCTGCTGCTTCAGGGTGGCAATTGCCATCCCCCCAGGTGGCACGAATACTGGGATTCTTCCTACAGTAGACACACAGAGAGACAAAGAAATAGACAGACAGACACACTAGCCTCTTCCTCCATTTAGAAACAGCCATATATCCTAACCTCCTCTTCCTCGTGCATTCTATAGGTAGACACATACATACATAGGCAGACACCCACAGACACACACATACACACACTGGCGTCCTACTTCTCCTCACTTAATTAGGTAGTGAGACACACTAATCTCCTCCTCCATTAGATAATAGATCGAGAAACGCAATAGACTCTTCCTCATCCTCCATTAGATAGATAGTGAGATTGACTGATAAACACACTAGCCTCTTTGTTCTCCTGTAGAGGGACAGACAGATAGCCAGACACTTTGGAATCCTTCTTCTTCTCCATTAGATAATAATACAGACAGACTCACAGACACACAGACAGACATACACACTACTCTTCTCCTCCCCTGAGAGTCAGAGAGATAGACACTGTAGCCTCCTTCTTCTCGATTAGATAAACGTACATATATAGATATCTGTTACAGTGACAGAGAGACAGACATACTAGCTTACTCCCCCTCCATTAGGTGCACACATAGACTGATACAAATATACAGTAGAATACCCCCCTTGACTTTCCGGTTCATTGATACACAGACCCGCACGCACACACAGACACACAGACACACACACACACAGACACACACACACACACACACACACACACACACACACACACGGTAGCCTCCTCCTCTTCCTCAAATTTGAAGTTATGTAGATAGACACACTAACCTACTCCTCCAATACACAGACACATAAAAAGGCACACTAGCCTATAGGTATGCCTCCTTTAGATAGATAGGTAGTTAGGTAGATAGATAGATAGATAGATAGATAGATAGATAGATAGATAGATAGATAGATAGAAAGATAGATACATAGGCAGGCAGGAAGATACAGAGACATATAAGTCTCCTCCTCCTCCGTTAGATAAGCAGACGGGCACACACATAGGCTAGCCTCTCCCATCCTCCTCTAGGCAGGCAGTCAGACAGACAGACACACTAGCGTCGGGGTGCGGTCTGTGGACAGGGATCAGCAGCGTTGTCCAGGGGCAGGAGTGCCACTGGCGAGTCATAGCGTTTTATCCCATGTCCCACCCTGCCTTGCCTGGGGGTGGCATCCGCTCCCCCAAGTTCACCGGACTCAGACATTTGAAGTCTCCCTGCTTTGGGAGCGGGCGTGCTGAGGTCAGGGGAAGAGTTCAGCGGCAGATATGGAGGCGGCACAGCAGCTAAGGGGGATGCCTCGGGGAGTCGATCATTTTCCTACCATCTCCCCCTCTCCTGGCCTCGGGATGTCCTCTGCTACCCCAGGTGTGCGGGATTTAATTCTCCTTGTCAGCCAGGTCCTGGGAGGCTGCTGCGGTGATCTCTGGGTACAGGGACGTTGAGGGGAGCAGACTACATCGGGTGAGCCGATCAGGTTGCTCCCATCTCCACAAGGGCCTGGCCTGGAAACGGGCTCTCCTGCCCCGGGTTCACAGTATCCATGTTTCCATGTCAGCCTTCGCCCCGAAGGCGGGCCCGGTGTGATAAGGGGCTGCAGTGAGGAGGCGGGTCTGCCCCACCGAGCCCCTGTATTTGCTCAGATCTCCCCCTTGGCCGGTCCTAGGGTTGGTTTCTGCTACCCTAGGTACTCGAGGTGCACATCTCTGTGTTTTCCGGCTCCCGTGAAGCGGGTGTGGGGTGGGGCGCGGCGGGGGTCGGGCTGGGGCTTGGCGCGCGCAGCTATAGAAAGAGCAGAAGCGGCAGGCACGGGCTGCCCTGGCAAGCCTGTGGGTTCCCATCCATTGTCCCCCTCAGACTGCAATGGGGGCACCCTCTGTTGCTTCAGGGTGGCAATTGCCATCCCTCCAGGTGAGTCGAATACTGAGAGGCTTCCTCCATTAGACAGACAGAGAGACAAATAAATAGACAGTCAGACACACTAGCGTCTTCCTCCATTTAGACACAGCCATCTATCCTAACCTCCTCCTCCTCATCCATTATAGAGGGAGACAGAAACATAGACAGACAGACATGCACAAACACACACACACTAGCCTCCTCCTTCTCTTCCAATAGGTAGATAGGTAGATAGACAAACTAACCTCCTCCTCCAACAGACACACAAGTAAAAAGTCACACTTGGCTCCTGCTATGCCTCCACTTGATAGATAGTAAGATAGATAGATAGATAGATAGATAGATAGATAGATAGATAGATAGATAGATAGATAGATAGGCAGGCCAATAGAGAGACCTACTCGCCGGCTGCTCCTCCGTTAGGTAAAACGACAAACACACACGTAGACTAGCCCCTCCCATTCTTAAATATCTAGGCAGTCAGGCTGGTAGTCAGACAGACACACAATCCAGACATGGGTGTTCTGGGGAAGGGGTTTGACGGAAGCGACTGGGGAATAGGGTGCCACTGTCGAGCTAGAGGATATTCTCCCATGTCCCTAGCTGCCTTGCCTGGAGGAGGCATCTGCTCCCCCAAGTTCACCGGACTCAAACCTTTAAAGTCGCCCTGCTCCTGGGAGCGGGCGTGGTGAGGTCAGGGGAAGAGGTCGGCAGCAGAGGCGGAGACAGAGGCTGCACAGCAGCAAACGGGGATGCCTCGGCGGCTTGGTCATTTTCCTCCGAACTCCACCTCTTCTGCCCTCGGGGCGGCCTCTGCTAACCCAGGTTTCCGGGATTGAGTTCTCCTTGTCAGCCAGGTCCTGGGATGCTGGTGAGGTGACTTCAGAGGACAGGGACGTCGTGGGGAGTGGACTGCCTCTGATCAGCCGATCAGTTTGCTCCCATCTCCACAGCGGCCTGGCCTGGGGGCGGCCTCTCCTGCCCCAGGTTCACCGTATGCATGTTTCCATGTCAGCGTCCGCCCTGGAGGCAGGCGCGGTGCGATCAGGGGCTGCAGTGAGTAGTCGGGGCTGCCCCACCGAGCCCCTGTTATTGCTCAGATCTCCCCCTTGGCCGGTTCTAGGGTTGATCTCTGCTACCCTAGGTACACGAGGTGCACATCTTTGCGTATCTTTGCGTTTCCCGGCTCCCGGGAGGCGGGCAGGGGTGGCCTGTGGGCGGGGCGGGGGCGGGGCTGGGGCGGGGCGGTGGCGGAAACCAAGAGGGCAGAAGCAGGAGGCATGGGCTGCCCAGGCAAGCCTGTGGGTTTCTATCCAGTGTCCCCCTCAGCCTGCAGTTGGGGCGTTGGGGCGCCCCCTGCTGCTTCAGGGTGGCAATTGCCATCCCCCCAGGTGGCACGAATACTGGGATTCTTCCTACAGTAGACACACAGAGAGACAAAGAAATAGACAGACAGACACACTAGCCTCTTCCTCCATTTAGAAACAGCCATATATCCTAACCTCCTGCTCTTCATCCATTAAATAGTTAGAAAGATACATACATACTCAGACACACACACACACACACACACACACACACGCCCCCCCACACACAAACTCTAGCCTCCTCCTGGTCATAAATTACTCAGGTTCATAGACACACTAATCTCCTCCTCCATTAGATAATACTTAGACAAACTTAATAGACTATTTATCTTCCTCCATTAGATACATAGTCAGTGAGATTGATGGATACACACACAAGCCTCTACCTACACATGCTAGAGAGACACACAGATAGCCAGACACACGGGCCTCCTCCACTACTCGATTAGATATAAGCTCATACATGGATATCTTATATATAAACAGACACACAGACAGAAATACTAGCCTTCTCCTCCTCCATTAGATGCATATAAAGACTCATAGACTGGCACAGTAGCCTCCTTCCCCTTTACTTACAGATACATAGTAGACAGACCCGCACGCAAACACGCACACGCACACACACTGCCCCCCTCCGCTTGCTCAAATAGGTAGATAGGTAGATAGATACATTAACCTCCTCCTTCAACAGACAAAAAAATAAAAGACACACTAGCCTACTCCTACGCCTCACATAGATAGATAGATAGATAGATAGATAGATAGATAGATAGATAGATAGATAGAGAGATAGAGAGATAGAGAGATACATAGATATATATGCAGGCAAGGAGATAGACATGCTAGTCTCCTCTTCCTCCGTTAGATAAACAGACAGACACACACATAGAGTAGCCTCTCCCATCCTCCAATAGATAGGCAGTTAGGCTGGAAGTCAGACAAACAGACTCACTAGAGGCAGGGTGCGGTCTGGGTTGGGGTCGGCGGCGGTGACAGGGAATTAGGATGCCCCTGGCGAGACAGAGGATTTTCTCCCTTGTCCCTAGCTGCCTTGTCTGGGGGGGCCTCCGCTCCTTCAGATTCGTAGGACTCTGCCCGCCTGCCGCCGGGCCTGCTCCCCTGGCGAAGGCGTGGTGAAGGCCTGGGAAGAGATTGGGGACAGAGGAGAGGCAGCACAGCAGTTAAGGGGCATGCCTCGGTGACTTGGTCATTTTGCTCCCATCTCCCCATCTCCTGGGCTCTGGGCAGCATCTACTTCCCAGGTTTGCGGGAGTTAAGTCTTCTTGTCAGCCAGGTCATGGGATGATGGTGAGGTGAGTTCACGGGACAGTTACGTACCAGGGAGTGGACTGCCCAGGTTGAGACGATCAGTTTGCTCACATCTATACAGGGGCTTGGGCTGGGGGCGGTATCTCCTGCCCCAGATTCACAGAATGAATGTTTCCAGGTCCACCTGCCCCCTGGAGGCAGGCGTTCTACGGACAGAGGCTGCAGTGAGGAGGCGGGGCTGCCCCACCCAGCCCCTGTATCAGCTATCATCTCCTCCTTGGCGGTCCAGGGGTCCGTCTCTGGTACCCTGGTACAAGAGGTTAACTCATGTTTTGGCAAGAACCCGGGAGGCGGGCGAGGGGTGGTCAAGGGGCGGGGAGGGGGCGGTGCGGTGGTGGCCAAAGGGAACAAAGAAGCTGGGGCCAAGGGTGGCTAGACAAGCCTGTGAACTTCCAACCTGCGGCAAACTCAGACTGCAGTTGGGGCGCCCCCTGCTGCTTCAGGGTGGCAATTGCCATCCCCCCAGGTGGCACGAATACTGGGATTCTTCCTACAGTAGACACACAGAGAGACAAAGAAATAGACAGACAGACACACTAGCCTCTTCCTCCATTTAGAAACAGCCATATATCCTAACCTCCTCTTCCTCGTGCATTCTATAGGTAGACACATACATACATAGGCAGACACCCACAGACACACACATACACACACTGGCGTCCTACTTCTCCTCACTTAATTAGGTAGTGAGACACACTAATCTCCTCCTCCATTAGATAATAGATCGAGAAACGCAATAGACTCTTCCTCATCCTCCATTAGATAGATAGTGAGATTGACTGATAAACACACTAGCCTCTTTGTTCTCCTGTAGAGGGACAGACAGATAGCCAGACACTTTGGAATCCTTCTTCTTCTCCATTAGATAATAATACAGACAGACTCACAGACACACAGACAGACATACACACTACTCTTCTCCTCCCCTGAGAGTCAGAGAGATAGACACTGTAGCCTCCTTCTTCTCGATTAGATAAACGTACATATATAGATATCTGTTACAGTGACAGAGAGACAGACATACTAGCTTACTCCCCCTCCATTAGGTGCACACATAGACTGATACAAATATACAGTAGAATACCCCCCTTGACTTTCCGGTTCATTGATACACAGACCCGCACGCACACACAGACACACAGACACACACACACACAGACACACACACACACACACACACACACACACACACACACACACACGGTAGCCTCCTCCTCTTCCTCAAATTTGAAGTTATGTAGATAGACACACTAACCTACTCCTCCAATACACAGACACATAAAAAGGCACACTAGCCTATAGGTATGCCTCCTTTAGATAGATAGGTAGTTAGGTAGATAGATAGATAGATAGATAGATAGATAGATAGATAGATAGAAAGATAGATACATAGGCAGGCAGGAAGATACAGAGACATACAAGTCTCCTCCTCCTCCGTTAGATAAGCAGACGGGCACACACATAGGCTAGCCTCTCCCATCCTCCTCTAGGCAGGCAGTCAGACAGACAGACACACTAGTGTCGGGGTGCGGTCTGTGGACAGGGATCAGCAGCGTTGTCCAGGGGCAGGAGTGCCACTGGCGAGTCATAGCGTTTTATCCCATGTCCCACCCTGCCTTGCCTGGGGGTGGCATCCGCTCCCCCAAGTTCACCGGACTCAGACATTTGAAGTCTCCCTGCTTTGGGAGCGGGCGTGCTGAGGTCAGGGGAAGAGTTCAGCGGCAGATATGGAGGCGGCACAGCAGCTAAGGGGGATGCCTCGGGGAGTCGATCATTTTCCTACCATCTCCCCCTCTCCTGGCCTCGGGATGTCCTCTGCTACCCCAGGTGTGCGGGATTTAATTCTCCTTGTCAGCCAGGTCCTGGGAGGCTGCTGCGGTGATCTCTGGGTACAGGGACGTTGAGGGGAGCAGACTACATCGGGTGAGCCGATCAGGTTGCTCCCATCTCCACAAGGGCCTGGCCTGGAAACGGGCTCTCCTGCCCCGGGTTCACAGTATCCATGTTTCCATGTCAGCCTTCGCCCCGAAGGCGGGCCCGGTGTGATAAGGGGCTGCAGTGAGGAGGCGGGTCTGCCCCACCGAGCCCCTGTATTTGCTCAGATCTCCCCCTTGGCCGGTCCTAGGGTTGGTTTCTGCTACCCTAGGTACTCGAGGTGCACATCTCTGTGTTTTCCGGCTCCCGTGAAGCGGGTGTGGGGTGGGGCGCGGCGGGGGTCGGGCTGGGGCTTGGCGCGCGCAGCTATAGAAAGAGCAGAAGCGGCAGGCACGGGCTGCCCTGGCAAGCCTGTGGGTTCCCATCCATTGTCCCCCTCAGACTGCAATGGGGGCACCCTCTGTTGCTTCAGGGTGGCAATTGCCATCCCTCCAGGTGAGTCGAATACTGAGAGGCTTCCTCCATTAGACAGACAGAGAGACAAATAAATAGACAGTCAGACACACTAGCGTCTTCCTCCATTTAGACACAGCCATCTATCCTAACCTCCTCCTCCTCATCCATTATAGAGGGAGACAGAAACATAGACAGACAGACATGCACAAACACACACACACTAGCCTCCTCCTTCTCTTCCAATAGGTAGATAGGTAGATAGACAAACTAACCTCCTCCTCCAACAGACACACAAGTAAAAAGTCACACTTGGCTCCTGCTATGCCTCCACTTGATAGATAGTAAGATAGATAGATAGATAGATAGATAGATAGATAGATAGATAGATAGATAGATAGATAGATAGATAGATAGATAGGCAGGCCAATAGAGAGACCTACTCGCCGGCTGCTCCTCCGTTAGGTAAAACGACAAACACACACGTAGACTAGCCCCTCCCATTCTTAAATATCTAGGCAGTCAGGCTGGTAGTCAGACAGACACACAATCCAGACATGGGTGTTCTGGGGAAGGGGTTTGACGGAAGCGACTGGGGAATAGGGTGCCACTGTCGAGCTAGAGGATATTCTCCCATGTCCCTAGCTGCCTTGCCTGGAGGAGGCATCTGCTCCCCCAAGTTCACCGGACTCAAACCTTTAAAGTCGCCCTGCTCCTGGGAGCGGGCGTGGTGAGGTCAGGGGAAGAGGTCGGCAGCAGAGGCGGAGACAGAGGCTGCACAGCAGCAAACGGGGATGCCTCGGCGGCTTGGTCATTTTCCTCCGAACTCCACCTCTTCTGCCCTCGGGGCGGCCTCTGCTAACCCAGGTTTCCGGGATTGAGTTCTCCTTGTCAGCCAGGTCCTGGGATGCTGGTGAGGTGACTTCAGAGGACAGGGACGTCGTGGGGAGTGGACTGCCTCTGATCAGCCGATCAGTTTGCTCCCATCTCCACAGCGGCCTGGCCTGGGGGCGGCCTCTCCTGCCCCAGGTTCACCGTATGCATGTTTCCATGTCAGCGTCCGCCCTGGAGGCAGGCGCGGTGCGATCAGGGGCTGCAGTGAGTAGTCGGGGCTGCCCCACCGAGCCCCTGTTATTGCTCAGATCTCCCCCTTGGCCGGTTCTAGGGTTGATCTCTGCTACCCTAGGTACACGAGGTGCACATCTTTGCGTATCTTTGCGTTTCCCGGCTCCCGGGAGGCGGGCAGGGGTGGCCTGTGGGCGGGGCGGGGGCGGGGCTGGGGCGGGGCGGTGGCGGAAACCAAGAGGGCAGAAGCAGGAGGCATGGGCTGCCCAGGCAAGCCTGTGGGTTTCTATCCAGTGTCCCCCTCAGCCTGCAGTTGGGGCGTTGGGGCGCCCCCTGCTGCTTCAGGGTGGCAATTGCCATCCCCCCAGGTGGCACGAATACTGGGATTCTTCCTACAGTAGACACACAGAGAGACAAAGAAATAGACAGACAGACACACTAGCCTCTTCCTCCATTTAGAAACAGCCATATATCCTAACCTCCTGCTCTTCATCCATTAAATAGTTAGAAAGATACATACATACTCAGACACACACACACACACACACACACACACACGCCCCCCCACACACAAACTCTAGCCTCCTCCTGGTCATAAATTACTCAGGTTCATAGACACACTAATCTCCTCCTCCATTAGATAATACTTAGACAAACTTAATAGACTATTTATCTTCCTCCATTAGATACATAGTCAGTGAGATTGATGGATACACACACAAGCCTCTACCTACACATGCTAGAGAGACACACAGATAGCCAGACACACGGGCCTCCTCCACTACTCGATTAGATATAAGCTCATACATGGATATCTTATATATAAACAGACACACAGACAGAAATACTAGCCTTCTCCTCCTCCATTAGATGCATATAAAGACTCATAGACTGGCACAGTAGCCTCCTTCCCCTTTACTTACAGATACATAGTAGACAGACCCGCACGCAAACACGCACACGCACACACACTGCCCCCCTCCGCTTGCTCAAATAGGTAGATAGGTAGATAGATACATTAACCTCCTCCTTCAACAGACAAAAAAATAAAAGACACACTAGCCTACTCCTACGCCTCACATAGATAGATAGATAGAGAGAGAGATAGAGAGATAGAGAGATAGAGAGATAGAGAGATACATAGATATATATGCAGGCAAGGAGATAGACATGCTAGTCTCCTCTTCCTCCGTTAGATAAACAGACAGACACACACATAGAGTAGCCTCTCCCATCCTCCAATAGATAGGCAGTTAGGCTGGAAGTCAGACAAACAGACTCACTAGAGGCAGGGTGCGGTCTGGGTTGGGGTCGGCGGCGGTGACAGGGAATTAGGATGCCCCTGGCGAGACAGAGGATTTTCTCCCTTGTCCCTAGCTGCCTTGTCTGGGGGGGCCTCCGCTCCTTCAGATTCGTAGGACTCTGCCCGCCTGCCGCCGGGCCTGCTCCCCTGGCGAAGGCGTGGTGAAGGCCTGGGAAGAGATTGGGGACAGAGGAGAGGCAGCACAGCAGTTAAGGGGCATGCCTCGGCGACTTGGTCATTTTGCTCCCATCTCCCCATCTCCTGGGCTCTGGGCAGCATCTACTTCCCAGGTTTGCGGGAGTTAAGTCTTCTTGTCAGCCAGGTCATGGGATGATGGTGAGGTGAGTTCACGGGACAGTTACGTACCAGGGAGTGGACTGCCCAGGTTGAGACGATCAGTTTGCTCACATCTATACAGGGGCTTGGGCTGGGGGCGGTATCTCCTGCCCCAGATTCACAGAATGAATGTTTCCAGGTCCACCTGCCCCCTGGAGGCAGGCGTTCTACGGACAGAGGCTGCAGTGAGGAGGCGGGGCTGCCCCACCCAGCCCCTGTATCAGCTATCATCTCCTCCTTGGCGGTCCAGGGGTCCGTCTCTGGTACCCTGGTACAAGAGGTTAACTCATGTTTTGGCAAGAACCCGGGAGGCGGGCGAGGGGTGGTCAAGGGGCGGGGAGGGGGCGGTGCGGTGGTGGCCAAAGGGAACAAAGAAGCTGGGGCCAAGGGTGGCTAGACAAGCCTGTGAACTTCCAACCTGCGGCAAACTCAGACTGCAGTTGGGGCGCCCCCTGCTGCTTCAGGGTGGCAATTGCCATCCCCCCAGGTGGCACGAATACTGGGATTCTTCCTACAGTAGACACACAGAGAGACAAAGAAATAGACAGACAGACACACTAGCCTCTTCCTCCATTTAGAAACAGCCATATATCCTAACCTCCTCTTCCTCATGCATTCTATAGGTAGACACATACATACATAGGCAGACACCCACAGACACACACATACACACACTGGCGTCCTACTTCTCCTCACTTAATTAGGTAGTGAGACACACTAATCTCCTCCTCCATTAGATAATAGATCGAGAAACGCAATAGACTCTTCCTCATCCTCCATTAGATAGATAGTGAGATTGACTGATAAACACACTAGCCTCTTTGTTCTCCTGTAGAGGGACAGACAGATAGCCAGACACTTTGGAATCCTTCTTCTTCTCCATTAGATAATAATACAGACAGACTCACAGACACACAGACAGACATACACACTACTCTTCTCCTCCCCTGAGAGTCAGAGAGATAGACACTGTAGCCTCCTTCTTCTCGATTAGATAAACGTACATATATAGATATCTGTTACAGTGACAGAGAGACAGACATACTAGCTTACTCCCCCTCCATTAGGTGCACACATAGACTGATACAAATATACAGTAGAATACCCCCCTTGACTTTCCGGTTCATTGATACACAGACCCGCACGCACACACAGACACACAGACACACACACACACACACACACACACACACACGGTAGCCTCCTCCTCTTCCTCAAATTTGAAGTTATGTAGATAGACACACTAACCTACTCCTCCAATACACAGACACATAAAAAGGCACACTAGCCTATAGGTATGCCTCCTTTAGATAGATAGGTAGTTAGGTAGATAGATAGATAGATAGATAGATAGATAGATAGATAGATAGATAGATAGATAGAAAGATAGATACATAGGCAGGCAGGAAGATACAGAGACATACAAGTCTCCTCCTCCTCCGTTAGATAAGCAGACGGGCACACACATAGGCTAGCCTCTCCCATCCTCCTCTAGGCAGGCAGTCAGACAGACAGACACACTAGCGTCGGGGTGCGGTCTGTGGACAGGGATCAGCAGCGTTGTCCAGGGGCAGGAGTGCCACTGGCGAGTCATAGCGTTTTATCCCATGTCCCACCCTGCCTTGCCTGGGGGTGGCATCCGCTCCCCCAAGTTCACCGGACTCAGACATTTGAAGTCTCCCTGCTTTGGGAGCGGGCGTGCTGAGGTCAGGGGAAGAGTTCAGCGGCAGATATGGAGGCGGCACAGCAGCTAAGGGGGATGCCTCGGGGAGTCGATCATTTTCCTACCATCTCCCCCTCTCCTGGCCTCGGGATGTCCTCTGCTACCCCAGGTGTGCGGGATTTAATTCTCCTTGTCAGCCAGGTCCTGGGAGGCTGCTGCGGTGATCTCTGGGTACAGGGACGTTGAGGGGAGCAGACTACATCGGGTGAGCCGATCAGGTTGCTCCCATCTCCACAAGGGCCTGGCCTGGAAACGGGCTCTCCTGCCCCGGGTTCACAGTATCCATGTTTCCATGTCAGCCTTCGCCCCGAAGGCGGGCCCGGTGTGATAAGGGGCTGCAGTGAGGAGGCGGGTCTGCCCCACCGAGCCCCTGTATTTGCTCAGATCTCCCCCTTGGCCGGTCCTAGGGTTGGTTTCTGCTACCCTAGGTACTCGAGGTGCACATCTCTGTGTTTTCCGGCTCCCGTGAAGCGGGTGTGGGGTGGGGCGCGGCGGGGGTCGGGCTGGGGCTTGGCGCGCGCAGCTATAGAAAGAGCAGAAGCGGCAGGCACGGGCTGCCCTGGCAAGCCTGTGGGTTCCCATCCATTGTCCCCCTCAGACTGCAATGGGGGCACCCTCTGTTGCTTCAGGGTGGCAATTGCCATCCCTCCAGGTGAGTCGAATACTGAGAGGCTTCCTCCATTAGACAGACAGAGAGACAAATAAATAGACAGTCAGACACACTAGCGTCTTCCTCCATTTAGACACAGCCATCTATCCTAACCTCCTCCTCCTCATCCATTATAGAGGGAGACAGAAACATAGACAGACAGACATGCACAAACACACACACACTAGCCTCCTCCTTCTCTTCCAATAGGTAGATAGGTAGATAGACAAACTAACCTCCTCCTCCAACAGACACACAAGTAAAAAGTCACACTTGGCTCCTGCTATGCCTCCACTTGATAGATAGATAGATAGATAGATAGATAGATAGATAGATAGATAGATAGATAGATAGGCAGGCCAATAGAGAGACCTACTCGCCGGCTGCTCCTCCGTTAGGTAAAACGACAGACACACACGTAGACTAGCCCCTCCCATTCTTAAATATCTAGGCAGTCAGGCTGGTAGTCAGACAGACACACAATCCAGACATGGGTGTTCTGGGGAAGGGGTTTGACGGAAGCGACTGGGGAATAGGGTGCCACTGTCGAGCTAGAGGATATTCTCCCATGTCCCTAGCTGCCTTGCCTGGAGGAGGCATCTGCTCCCCCAAGTTCACCGGACTCAAACCTTTAAAGTCGCCCTGCTCCTGGGAGCGGGCGTGGTGAGGTCAGGGGAAGAGGTCGGCAGCAGAGGCGGAGACAGAGGCTGCACAGCAGCAAACGGGGATGCCTCGGCGGCTTGGTCATTTTCCTCCGAACTCCACCTCTTCTGCCCTCGGGGCGGCCTCTGCTAACCCAGGTTTCCGGGATTGAGTTCTCCTTGTCAGCCAGGTCCTGGGATGCTGGTGAGGTGACTTCAGAGGACAGGGACGTCGTGGGGAGTGGACTGCCTCTGATCAGCCGATCAGTTTGCTCCCATCTCCACAGCGGCCTGGCCTGGGGGCGGCCTCTCCTGCCCCAGGTTCACCGTATGCATGTTTCCATGTCAGCGTCCGCCCTGGAGGCAGGCGCGGTGCGATCAGGGGCTGCAGTGAGTAGTCGGGGCTGCCCCACCGAGCCCCTGTTATTGCTCAGATCTCCCCCTTGGCCGGTTCTAGGGTTGATCTCTGCTACCCTAGGTACACGAGGTGCACATCTTTGCGTATCTTTGCGTTTCCCGGCTCCCGGGAGGCGGGCAGGGGTGGCCTGTGGGCGGGGCGGGGGCGGGGCTGGGGCGGGGCGGTGGCGGAAACCAAGAGGGCAGAAGCAGGAGGCATGGGCTGCCCAGGCAAGCCTGTGGGTTTCTATCCAGTGTCCCCCTCAGCCTGCAGTTGGGGCGTTGGGGCGCCCCCTGCTGCTTCAGGGTGGCAATTGCCATCCCCCCAGGTGGCACGAATACTGGGATTCTTCCTACAGTAGACACACAGAGAGACAAAGAAATAGACAGACAGACACACTAGCCTCTTCCTCCATTTAGAAACAGCCATATATCCTAACCTCCTGCTCTTCATCCATTAAATAGTTAGAAAGATACATACATACTCAGACACACACACACACACACACACACACACACACGCCCCCCCACACACAAACTCTAGCCTCCTCCTGGTCATAAATTACTCAGGTTCATAGACACACTAATCTCCTCCTCCATTAGATAATACTTAGACAAACTTAATAGACTATTTATCTTCCTCCATTAGATACATAGTCAGTGAGATTGATGGATACACACACAAGCCTCTACCTACACATGCTAGAGAGACACACAGATAGCCAGACACACGGGCCTCCTCCTTCTACTCGATTAGATATAAGCTCATACATGGATATCTTATATATAAACAGACACACAGACAGAAATACTAGCCTTCTCCTCCTCCATTAGATGCATATAAAGACTCATAGACTGGCACAGTAGCCTCCTTCCCCTTTACTTACAGATACATAGTAGACAGACCCGCACGCAAACACGCACACGCACACACACTGCCCCCCTCCGCTTGCTCAAATAGGTAGATAGGTAGATAGATACATTAACCTCCTCCTTCAACAGACAAAAAAATAAAAGACACACTAGCCTACTCCTACGCCTCACATAGATAGATAGATAGAGAGAGAGATAGATAGATAGAGAGATAGAGAGATAGAGAGATACATAGATATATATGCAGGCAAGGAGATAGACATGCTAGTCTCCTCTTCCTCCGTTAGATAAACAGACAGACACACACATAGAGTAGCCTCTCCCATCCTCCAATAGATAGGCAGTTAGGCTGGAAGTCAGACAAACAGACTCACTAGAGGCAGGGTGCGGTCTGGGTTGGGGTCGGCGGCGGTGACAGGGAATTAGGATGCCCCTGGCGAGACAGAGGATTTTCTCCCTTGTCCCTAGCTGCCTTGTCTGGGGGGGCCTCCGCTCCTTCAGATTCGTAGGACTCTGCCCGCCTGCCGCCGGGCCTGCTCCCCTGGCGAAGGCGTGGTGAAGGCCTGGGAAGAGATTGGGGACAGAGGAGAGGCAGCACAGCAGTTAAGGGGCATGCCTCGGCGACTTGGTCATTTTGCTCCCATCTCCCCATCTCCTGGGCTCTGGGCAGCATCTACTTCCCAGGTTTGCGGGAGTTAAGTCTTCTTGTCAGCCAGGTCATGGGATGATGGTGAGGTGAGTTCACGGGACAGTTACGTACCAGGGAGTGGACTGCCCAGGTTGAGACGATCAGTTTGCTCACATCTATACAGGGGCTTGGGCTGGGGGCGGTATCTCCTGCCCCAGATTCACAGAATGAATGTTTCCAGGTCCACCTGCCCCCTGGAGGCAGGCGTTCTACGGACAGAGGCTGCAGTGAGGAGGCGGGGCTGCCCCACCCAGCCCCTGTATCAGCTATCATCTCCTCCTTGGCGGTCCAGGGGTCCGTCTCTGGTACCCTGGTACAAGAGGTTAACTCATGTTTTGGCAAGAACCCGGGAGGCGGGCGAGGGGTGGTCAAGGGGCGGGGAGGGGGCGGTGCGGTGGTGGCCAAAGGGAACAAAGAAGCTGGGGCCAAGGGTGGCTAGACAAGCCTGTGAACTTCCAACCTGCGGCAAACTCAGACTGCAGTTGGGGCGCCCCCTGCTGCTTCAGGGTGGCAATTGCCATCCCCCCAGGTGGCACGAATACTGGGATTCTTCCTACAGTAGACACACAGAGAGACAAAGAAATAGACAGACAGACACACTAGCCTCTTCCTCCATTTAGAAACAGCCATATATCCTAACCTCCTCTTCCTCGTGCATTCTATAGGTAGACACATACATACATAGGCAGACACCCACAGACACACACATACACACACTGGCGTCCTACTTCTCCTCACTTAATTAGGTAGTGAGACACACTAATCTCCTCCTCCATTAGATAATAGATCGAGAAACGCAATAGACTCTTCCTCATCCTCCATTAGATAGATAGTGAGATTGACTGATAAACACACTAGCCTCTTTGTTCTCCTGTAGAGGGACAGACAGATAGCCAGACACTTTGGAATCCTTCTTCTTCTCCATTAGATAATAATACAGACAGACTCACAGACACACAGACAGACATACACACTACTCTTCTCCTCCCCTGAGAGTCAGAGAGATAGACACTGTAGCCTCCTTCTTCTCGATTAGATAAACGTACATATATAGATATCTGTTACAGTGACAGAGAGACAGACATACTAGCTTACTCCCCCTCCATTAGGTGCACACATAGACTGATACAAATATACAGTAGAATACCCCCCTTGACTTTCCGGTTCATTGATACACAGACCCGCACGCACACACAGACACACAGACACACACACACACACACACACACACACACACACACGGTAGCCTCCTCCTCTTCCTCAAATTTGAAGTTATGTAGATAGACACACTAACCTACTCCTCCAATACACAGACACATAAAAAGGCACACTAGCCTATAGGTATGCCTCCTTTAGATAGATAGGTAGTTAGGTAGATAGATAGATAGATAGATAGATAGATAGATAGATAGATAGAAAGATAGATACATAGGCAGGCAGGAAGATACAGAGACATACAAGTCTCCTCCTCCTCCGTTAGATAAGCAGACGGGCACACACATAGGCTAGCCTCTCCCATCCTCCTCTAGGCAGGCAGTCAGACAGACAGACACACTAGCGTCGGGGTGCGGTCTGTGGACAGGGATCAGCAGCGTTGACCAGGGGCAGGAGTGCCACTGGCGAGTCATAGCGTTTTATCCCATGTCCCACCCTGCCTTGCCTGGGGGTGGCATCCGCTCCCCCAAGTTCACCGGACTCAGACATTTGAAGTCTCCCTGCTTTGGGAGCGGGCGTGCTGAGGTCAGGGGAAGAGTTCAGCGGCAGATATGGAGGCGGCACAGCAGCTAAGGGGGATGCCTCGGGGAGTCGATCATTTTCCTACCATCTCCCCCTCTCCTGGCCTCGGGATGTCCTCTGCTACCCCAGGTGTGCGGGATTTAATTCTCCTTGTCAGCCAGGTCCTGGGAGGCTGCTGCGGTGATCTCTGGGTACAGGGACGTTGAGGGGAGCAGACTACATCGGGTGAGCCGATCAGGTTGCTCCCATCTCCACAAGGGCCTGGCCTGGAAACGGGCTCTCCTGCCCCGGGTTCACAGTATCCATGTTTCCATGTCAGCCTTCGCCCCGAAGGCGGGCCCGGTGTGATAAGGGGCTGCAGTGAGGAGGCGGGTCTGCCCCACCGAGCCCCTGTATTTGCTCAGATCTCCCCCTTGGCCGGTCCTAGGGTTGGTTTCTGCTACCCTAGGTACTCGAGGTGCACATCTCTGTGTTTTCCGGCTCCCGTGAAGCGGGTGTGGGGTGGGGCGCGGCGGGGGTCGGGCTGGGGCTTGGCGCGCGCAGCTATAGAAAGAGCAGAAGCGGCAGGCACGGGCTGCCCTGGCAAGCCTGTGGGTTCCCATCCATTGTCCCCCTCAGACTGCAATGGGGGCACCCTCTGTTGCTTCAGGGTGGCAATTGCCATCCCTCCAGGTGAGTCGAATACTGAGAGGCTTCCTCCATTAGACAGACAGAGAGACAAATAAATAGACAGTCAGACACACTAGCGTCTTCCTCCATTTAGACACAGCCATCTATCCTAACCTCCTCCTCCTCATCCATTATAGAGGGAGACAGAAACATAGACAGACAGACATGCACAAACACACACACACTAGCCTCCTCCTTCTCTTCCAATAGGTAGATAGGTAGATAGACAAACTAACCTCCTCCTCCAACAGACACACAAGTAAAAAGTCACACTTGGCTCCTGCTATGCCTCCACTTGATAGATAGTAAGATAGATAGATAGATAGATAGATAGATAGATAGATAGATAGATAGGCAGGCAGGCCAATAGAGAGACCTACTCGCCGGCTGCTCCTCCGTTAGGTAAAACGACAAACACACACGTAGACTAGCCCCTCCCATTCTTAAATATCTAGGCAGTCAGGCTGGTAGTCAGACAGACACACAATCCAGACATGGGTGTTCTGGGGAAGGGGTTTGACGGAAGCGACTGGGGAATAGGGTGCCACTGTCGAGCTAGAGGATATTCTCCCATGTCCCTAGCTGCCTTGCCTGGAGGAGGCATCTGCTCCCCCAAGTTCACCGGACTCAAACCTTTAAAGTCGCCCTGCTCCTGGGAGCGGGCGTGGTGAGGTCAGGGGAAGAGGTCGGCAGCAGAGGCGGAGACAGAGGCTGCACAGCAGCAAACGGGGATGCCTCGGCGGCTTGGTCATTTTCCTCCGAACTCCACCTCTTCTGCCCTCGGGGCGGCCTCTGCTAACCCAGGTTTCCGGGATTGAGTTCTCCTTGTCAGCCAGGTCCTGGGATGCTGGTGAGGTGACTTCAGAGGACAGGGACGTCGTGGGGAGTGGACTGCCTCTGATCAGCCGATCAGTTTGCTCCCATCTCCACAGCGGCCTGGCCTGGGGGCGGCCTCTCCTGCCCCAGGTTCACCGTATGCATGTTTCCATGTCAGCGTCCGCCCTGGAGGCAGGCGCGGTGCGATCAGGGGCTGCAGTGAGTAGTCGGGGCTGCCCCACCGAGCCCCTGTTATTGCTCAGATCTCCCCCTTGGCCGGTTCTAGGGTTGATCTCTGCTACCCTAGGTACACGAGGTGCACATCTTTGCGTATCTTTGCGTTTCCCGGCTCCCGGGAGGCGGGCAGGGGTGGCCTGTGGGCGGGGCGGGGGCGGGGCTGGGGCGGGGCGGTGGCGGAAACCAAGAGGGCAGAAGCAGGAGGCATGGGCTGCCCAGGCAAGCCTGTGGGTTTCTATCCAGTGTCCCCCTCAGCCTGCAGTTGGGGCGTTGGGGCGCCCCCTGCTGCTTCAGGGTGGCAATTGCCATCCCCCCAGGTGGCACGAATACTGGGATTCTTCCTACAGTAGACACACAGAGAGACAAAGAAATAGACAGACAGACACACTAGCCTCTTCCTCCATTTAGAAACAGCCATATATCCTAACCTCCTGCTCTTCATCCATTAAATAGTTAGAAAGATACATACATACTCAGACACACACACACACACACACACACACACACGCCCCCCCACACACAAACTCTAGCCTCCTCCTGGTCATAAATTACTCAGGTTCATAGACACACTAATCTCCTCCTCCATTAGATAATACTTAGACAAACTTAATAGACTATTTATCTTCCTCCATTAGATACATAGTCAGTGAGATTGATGGATACACACACAAGCCTCTACCTACACATGCTAGAGAGACACACAGATAGCCAGACACACGGGCCTCCTCCACTACTCGATTAGATATAAGCTCATACATGGATATCTTATATATAAACAGACACACAGACAGAAATACTAGCCTTCTCCTCCTCCATTAGATGCATATAAAGACTCATAGACTGGCACAGTAGCCTCCTTCCCCTTTACTTACAGATACATAGTAGACAGACCCGCACGCAAACACGCACACGCACACACACTGCCCCCCTCCGCTTGCTCAAATAGGTAGATAGGTAGATAGATACATTAACCTCCTCCTTCAACAGACAAAAAAATAAAAGACACACTAGCCTACTCCTACGCCTCACATAGATAGATAGATAGAGAGAGAGATAGAGAGATAGAGAGATAGAGAGATAGAGAGATACATAGATATATATGCAGGCAAGGAGATAGACATGCTAGTCTCCTCTTCCTCCGTTAGATAAACAGACAGACACACACATAGAGTAGCCTCTCCCATCCTCCAATAGATAGGCAGTTAGGCTGGAAGTCAGACAAACAGACTCACTAGAGGCAGGGTGCGGTCTGGGTTGGGGTCGGCGGCGGTGACAGGGAATTAGGATGCCCCTGGCGAGACAGAGGATTTTCTCCCTTGTCCCTAGCTGCCTTGTCTGGGGGGGCCTCCGCTCCTTCAGATTCGTAGGACTCTGCCCGCCTGCCGCCGGGCCTGCTCCCCTGGCGAAGGCGTGGTGAAGGCCTGGGAAGAGATTGGGGACAGAGGAGAGGCAGCACAGCAGTTAAGGGGCATGCCTCGGCGACTTGGTCATTTTGCTCCCATCTCCCCATCTCCTGGGCTCTGGGCAGCATCTACTTCCCAGGTTTGCGGGAGTTAAGTCTTCTTGTCAGCCAGGTCATGGGATGATGGTGAGGTGAGTTCACGGGACAGTTACGTACCAGGGAGTGGACTGCCCAGGTTGAGACGATCAGTTTGCTCACATCTATACAGGGGCTTGGGCTGGGGGCGGTATCTCCTGCCCCAGATTCACAGAATGAATGTTTCCAGGTCCACCTGCCCCCTGGAGGCAGGCGTTCTACGGACAGAGGCTGCAGTGAGGAGGCGGGGCTGCCCCACCCAGCCCCTGTATCAGCTATCATCTCCTCCTTGGCGGTCCAGGGGTCCGTCTCTGGTACCCTGGTACAAGAGGTTAACTCATGTTTTGGCAAGAACCCGGGAGGCGGGCGAGGGGTGGTCAAGGGGCGGGGAGGGGGCGGTGCGGTGGTGGCCAAAGGGAACAAAGAAGCTGGGGCCAAGGGTGGCTAGACAAGCCTGTGAACTTCCAACCTGCGGCAAACTCAGACTGCAGTTGGGGCGCCCCCTGCTGCTTCAGGGTGGCAATTGCCATCCCCCCAGGTGGCACGAATACTGGGATTCTTCCTACAGTAGACACACAGAGAGACAAAGAAATAGACAGACAGACACACTAGCCTCTTCCTCCATTTAGAAACAGCCATATATCCTAACCTCCTCTTCCTCATGCATTCTATAGGTAGACACATACATACATAGGCAGACACCCACAGACACACACATACACACACTGGCGTCCTACTTCTCCTCACTTAATTAGGTAGTGAGACACACTAATCTCCTCCTCCATTAGATAATAGATCGAGAAACGCAATAGACTCTTCCTCATCCTCCATTAGATAGATAGTGAGATTGACTGATAAACACACTAGCCTCTTTGTTCTCCTGTAGAGGGACAGACAGATAGCCAGACACTTTGGAATCCTTCTTCTTCTCCATTAGATAATAATACAGACAGACTCACAGACACACAGACAGACATACACACTACTCTTCTCCTCCCCTGAGAGTCAGAGAGATAGACACTGTAGCCTCCTTCTTCTCGATTAGATAAACGTACATATATAGATATCTGTTACAGTGACAGAGAGACAGACATACTAGCTTACTCCCCCTCCATTAGGTGCACACATAGACTGATACAAATATACAGTAGAATACCCCCCTTGACTTTCCGGTTCATTGATACACAGACCCGCACGCACACACAGACACACAGACACACACACACACACACACACACACACACACGGTAGCCTCCTCCTCTTCCTCAAATTTGAAGTTATGTAGATAGACACACTAACCTACTCCTCCAATACACAGACACATAAAAAGGCACACTAGCCTATAGGTATGCCTCCTTTAGATAGATAGGTAGTTAGGTAGATAGATAGATAGATAGATAGATAGATAGATAGATAGATAGATAGAAAGATAGATACATAGGCAGGCAGGAAGATACAGAGACATACAAGTCTCCTCCTCCTCCGTTAGATAAGCAGACGGGCACACACATAGGCTAGCCTCTCCCATCCTCCTCTAGGCAGGCAGTCAGACAGACAGACACACTAGCGTCGGGGTGCGGTCTGTGGACAGGGATCAGCAGCGTTGTCCAGGGGCAGGAGTGCCACTGGCGAGTCATAGCGTTTTATCCCATGTCCCACCCTGCCTTGCCTGGGGGTGGCATCCGCTCCCCCAAGTTCACCGGACTCAGACATTTGAAGTCTCCCTGCTTTGGGAGCGGGCGTGCTGAGGTCAGGGGAAGAGTTCAGCGGCAGATATGGAGGCGGCACAGCAGCTAAGGGGGATGCCTCGGGGAGTCGATCATTTTCCTACCATCTCCCCCTCTCCTGGCCTCGGGATGTCCTCTGCTACCCCAGGTGTGCGGGATTTAATTCTCCTTGTCAGCCAGGTCCTGGGAGGCTGCTGCGGTGATCTCTGGGTACAGGGACGTTGAGGGGAGCAGACTACATCGGGTGAGCCGATCAGGTTGCTCCCATCTCCACAAGGGCCTGGCCTGGAAACGGGCTCTCCTGCCCCGGGTTCACAGTATCCATGTTTCCATGTCAGCCTTCGCCCCGAAGGCGGGCCCGGTGTGATAAGGGGCTGCAGTGAGGAGGCGGGTCTGCCCCACCGAGCCCCTGTATTTGCTCAGATCTCCCCCTTGGCCGGTCCTAGGGTTGGTTTCTGCTACCCTAGGTACTCGAGGTGCACATCTCTGTGTTTTCCGGCTCCCGTGAAGCGGGTGTGGGGTGGGGCGCGGCGGGGGTCGGGCTGGGGCTTGGCGCGCGCAGCTATAGAAAGAGCAGAAGCGGCAGGCACGGGCTGCCCTGGCAAGCCTGTGGGTTCCCATCCATTGTCCCCCTCAGACTGCAATGGGGGCACCCTCTGTTGCTTCAGGGTGGCAATTGCCATCCCTCCAGGTGAGTCGAATACTGAGAGGCTTCCTCCATTAGACAGACAGAGAGACAAATAAATAGACAGTCAGACACACTAGCGTCTTCCTCCATTTAGACACAGCCATCTATCCTAACCTCCTCCTCCTCATCCATTATAGAGGGAGACAGAAACATAGACAGACAGACATGCACAAACACACACACACTAGCCTCCTCCTTCTCTTCCAATAGGTAGATAGGTAGATAGACAAACTAACCTCCTCCTCCAACAGACACACAAGTAAAAAGTCACACTTGGCTCCTGCTATGCCTCCACTTGATAGATAGATAGATAGATAGATAGATAGATAGATAGATAGATAGATAGATAGGCAGGCCAATAGAGAGACCTACTCGCCGGCTGCTCCTCCGTTAGGTAAAACGACAGACACACACGTAGACTAGCCCCTCCCATTCTTAAATATCTAGGCAGTCAGGCTGGTAGTCAGACAGACACACAATCCAGACATGGGTGTTCTGGGGAAGGGGTTTGACGGAAGCGACTGGGGAATAGGGTGCCACTGTCGAGCTAGAGGATATTCTCCCATGTCCCTAGCTGCCTTGCCTGGAGGAGGCATCTGCTCCCCCAAGTTCACCGGACTCAAACCTTTAAAGTCGCCCTGCTCCTGGGAGCGGGCGTGGTGAGGTCAGGGGAAGAGGTCGGCAGCAGAGGCGGAGACAGAGGCTGCACAGCAGCAAACGGGGATGCCTCGGCGGCTTGGTCATTTTCCTCCGAACTCCACCTCTTCTGCCCTCGGGGCGGCCTCTGCTAACCCAGGTTTCCGGGATTGAGTTCTCCTTGTCAGCCAGGTCCTGGGATGCTGGTGAGGTGACTTCAGAGGACAGGGACGTCGTGGGGAGTGGACTGCCTCTGATCAGCCGATCAGTTTGCTCCCATCTCCACAGCGGCCTGGCCTGGGGGCGGCCTCTCCTGCCCCAGGTTCACCGTATGCATGTTTCCATGTCAGCGTCCGCCCTGGAGGCAGGCGCGGTGCGATCAGGGGCTGCAGTGAGTAGTCGGGGCTGCCCCACCGAGCCCCTGTTATTGCTCAGATCTCCCCCTTGGCCGGTTCTAGGGTTGATCTCTGCTACCCTAGGTACACGAGGTGCACATCTTTGCGTATCTTTGCGTTTCCCGGCTCCCGGGAGGCGGGCAGGGGTGGCCTGTGGGCGGGGCGGGGGCGGGGCTGGGGCGGGGCGGTGGCGGAAACCAAGAGGGCAGAAGCAGGAGGCATGGGCTGCCCAGGCAAGCCTGTGGGTTTCTATCCAGTGTCCCCCTCAGCCTGCAGTTGGGGCGTTGGGGCGCCCCCTGCTGCTTCAGGGTGGCAATTGCCATCCCCCCAGGTGGCACGAATACTGGGATTCTTCCTACAGTAGACACACAGAGAGACAAAGAAATAGACAGACAGACACACTAGCCTCTTCCTCCATTTAGAAACAGCCATATATCCTAACCTCCTGCTCTTCATCCATTAAATAGTTAGAAAGATACATACATACTCAGACACACACACACACACACACACACACACACACGCCCCCCCACACACAAACTCTAGCCTCCTCCTGGTCATAAATTACTCAGGTTCATAGACACACTAATCTCCTCCTCCATTAGATAATACTTAGACAAACTTAATAGACTATTTATCTTCCTCCATTAGATACATAGTCAGTGAGATTGATGGATACACACACAAGCCTCTACCTACACATGCTAGAGAGACACACAGATAGCCAGACACACGGGCCTCCTCCTTCTACTCGATTAGATATAAGCTCATACATGGATATCTTATATATAAACAGACACACAGACAGAAATACTAGCCTTCTCCTCCTCCATTAGATGCATATAAAGACTCATAGACTGGCACAGTAGCCTCCTTCCCCTTTACTTACAGATACATAGTAGACAGACCCGCACGCAAACACGCACACGCACACACACTGCCCCCCTCCGCTTGCTCAAATAGGTAGATAGGTAGATAGATACATTAACCTCCTCCTTCAACAGACAAAAAAATAAAAGACACACTAGCCTACTCCTACGCCTCACATAGATAGATAGATAGAGAGAGAGATAGATAGATAGAGAGATAGAGAGATAGAGAGATACATAGATATATATGCAGGCAAGGAGATAGACATGCTAGTCTCCTCTTCCTCCGTTAGATAAACAGACAGACACACACATAGAGTAGCCTCTCCCATCCTCCAATAGATAGGCAGTTAGGCTGGAAGTCAGACAAACAGACTCACTAGAGGCAGGGTGCGGTCTGGGTTGGGGTCGGCGGCGGTGACAGGGAATTAGGATGCCCCTGGCGAGACAGAGGATTTTCTCCCTTGTCCCTAGCTGCCTTGTCTGGGGGGGCCTCCGCTCCTTCAGATTCGTAGGACTCTGCCCGCCTGCCGCCGGGCCTGCTCCCCTGGCGAAGGCGTGGTGAAGGCCTGGGAAGAGATTGGGGACAGAGGAGAGGCAGCACAGCAGTTAAGGGGCATGCCTCGGCGACTTGGTCATTTTGCTCCCATCTCCCCATCTCCTGGGCTCTGGGCAGCATCTACTTCCCAGGTTTGCGGGAGTTAAGTCTTCTTGTCAGCCAGGTCATGGGATGATGGTGAGGTGAGTTCACGGGACAGTTACGTACCAGGGAGTGGACTGCCCAGGTTGAGACGATCAGTTTGCTCACATCTATACAGGGGCTTGGGCTGGGGGCGGTATCTCCTGCCCCAGATTCACAGAATGAATGTTTCCAGGTCCACCTGCCCCCTGGAGGCAGGCGTTCTACGGACAGAGGCTGCAGTGAGGAGGCGGGGCTGCCCCACCCAGCCCCTGTATCAGCTATCATCTCCTCCTTGGCGGTCCAGGGGTCCGTCTCTGGTACCCTGGTACAAGAGGTTAACTCATGTTTTGGCAAGAACCCGGGAGGCGGGCGAGGGGTGGTCAAGGGGCGGGGAGGGGGCGGTGCGGTGGTGGCCAAAGGGAACAAAGAAGCTGGGGCCAAGGGTGGCTAGACAAGCCTGTGAACTTCCAACCTGCGGCAAACTCAGACTGCAGTTGGGGCGCCCCCTGCTGCTTCAGGGTGGCAATTGCCATCCCCCCAGGTGGCACGAATACTGGGATTCTTCCTACAGTAGACACACAGAGAGACAAAGAAATAGACAGACAGACACACTAGCCTCTTCCTCCATTTAGAAACAGCCATATATCCTAACCTCCTCTTCCTCGTGCATTCTATAGGTAGACACATACATACATAGGCAGACACCCACAGACACACACATACACACACTGGCGTCCTACTTCTCCTCACTTAATTAGGTAGTGAGACACACTAATCTCCTCCTCCATTAGATAATAGATCGAGAAACGCAATAGACTCTTCCTCATCCTCCATTAGATAGATAGTGAGATTGACTGATAAACACACTAGCCTCTTTGTTCTCCTGTAGAGGGACAGACAGATAGCCAGACACTTTGGAATCCTTCTTCTTCTCCATTAGATAATAATACAGACAGACTCACAGACACACAGACAGACATACACACTACTCTTCTCCTCCCCTGAGAGTCAGAGAGATAGACACTGTAGCCTCCTTCTTCTCGATTAGATAAACGTACATATATAGATATCTGTTACAGTGACAGAGAGACAGACATACTAGCTTACTCCCCCTCCATTAGGTGCACACATAGACTGATACAAATATACAGTAGAATACCCCCCTTGACTTTCCGGTTCATTGATACACAGACCCGCACGCACACACAGACACACAGACACACACACACACACACACACACACACACACACACGGTAGCCTCCTCCTCTTCCTCAAATTTGAAGTTATGTAGATAGACACACTAACCTACTCCTCCAATACACAGACACATAAAAAGGCACACTAGCCTATAGGTATGCCTCCTTTAGATAGATAGGTAGTTAGGTAGATAGATAGATAGATAGATAGATAGATAGATAGATAGATAGAAAGATAGATACATAGGCAGGCAGGAAGATACAGAGACATACAAGTCTCCTCCTCCTCCGTTAGATAAGCAGACGGGCACACACATAGGCTAGCCTCTCCCATCCTCCTCTAGGCAGGCAGTCAGACAGACAGACACACTAGCGTCGGGGTGCGGTCTGTGGACAGGGATCAGCAGCGTTGACCAGGGGCAGGAGTGCCACTGGCGAGTCATAGCGTTTTATCCCATGTCCCACCCTGCCTTGCCTGGGGGTGGCATCCGCTCCCCCAAGTTCACCGGACTCAGACATTTGAAGTCTCCCTGCTTTGGGAGCGGGCGTGCTGAGGTCAGGGGAAGAGTTCAGCGGCAGATATGGAGGCGGCACAGCAGCTAAGGGGGATGCCTCGGGGAGTCGATCATTTTCCTACCATCTCCCCCTCTCCTGGCCTCGGGATGTCCTCTGCTACCCCAGGTGTGCGGGATTTAATTCTCCTTGTCAGCCAGGTCCTGGGAGGCTGCTGCGGTGATCTCTGGGTACAGGGACGTTGAGGGGAGCAGACTACATCGGGTGAGCCGATCAGGTTGCTCCCATCTCCACAAGGGCCTGGCCTGGAAACGGGCTCTCCTGCCCCGGGTTCACAGTATCCATGTTTCCATGTCAGCCTTCGCCCCGAAGGCGGGCCCGGTGTGATAAGGGGCTGCAGTGAGGAGGCGGGTCTGCCCCACCGAGCCCCTGTATTTGCTCAGATCTCCCCCTTGGCCGGTCCTAGGGTTGGTTTCTGCTACCCTAGGTACTCGAGGTGCACATCTCTGTGTTTTCCGGCTCCCGTGAAGCGGGTGTGGGGTGGGGCGCGGCGGGGGTCGGGCTGGGGCTTGGCGCGCGCAGCTATAGAAAGAGCAGAAGCGGCAGGCACGGGCTGCCCTGGCAAGCCTGTGGGTTCCCATCCATTGTCCCCCTCAGACTGCAATGGGGGCACCCTCTGTTGCTTCAGGGTGGCAATTGCCATCCCTCCAGGTGAGTCGAATACTGAGAGGCTTCCTCCATTAGACAGACAGAGAGACAAATAAATAGACAGTCAGACACACTAGCGTCTTCCTCCATTTAGACACAGCCATCTATCCTAACCTCCTCCTCCTCATCCATTATAGAGGGAGACAGAAACATAGACAGACAGACATGCACAAACACACACACACTAGCCTCCTCCTTCTCTTCCAATAGGTAGATAGGTAGATAGACAAACTAACCTCCTCCTCCAACAGACACACAAGTAAAAAGTCACACTTGGCTCCTGCTATGCCTCCACTTGATAGATAGTAAGATAGATAGATAGATAGATAGATAGATAGATAGATAGATAGATAGGCAGGCAGGCCAATAGAGAGACCTACTCGCCGGCTGCTCCTCCGTTAGGTAAAACGACAAACACACACGTAGACTAGCCCCTCCCATTCTTAAATATCTAGGCAGTCAGGCTGGTAGTCAGACAGACACACAATCCAGACATGGGTGTTCTGGGGAAGGGGTTTGACGGAAGCGACTGGGGAATAGGGTGCCACTGTCGAGCTAGAGGATATTCTCCCATGTCCCTAGCTGCCTTGCCTGGAGGAGGCATCTGCTCCCCCAAGTTCACCGGACTCAAACCTTTAAAGTCGCCCTGCTCCTGGGAGCGGGCGTGGTGAGGTCAGGGGAAGAGGTCGGCAGCAGAGGCGGAGACAGAGGCTGCACAGCAGCAAACGGGGATGCCTCGGCGGCTTGGTCATTTTCCTCCGAACTCCACCTCTTCTGCCCTCGGGGCGGCCTCTGCTAACCCAGGTTTCCGGGATTGAGTTCTCCTTGTCAGCCAGGTCCTGGGATGCTGGTGAGGTGACTTCAGAGGACAGGGACGTCGTGGGGAGTGGACTGCCTCTGATCAGCCGATCAGTTTGCTCCCATCTCCACAGCGGCCTGGCCTGGGGGCGGCCTCTCCTGCCCCAGGTTCACCGTATGCATGTTTCCATGTCAGCGTCCGCCCTGGAGGCAGGCGCGGTGCGATCAGGGGCTGCAGTGAGTAGTCGGGGCTGCCCCACCGAGCCCCTGTTATTGCTCAGATCTCCCCCTTGGCCGGTTCTAGGGTTGATCTCTGCTACCCTAGGTACACGAGGTGCACATCTTTGCGTATCTTTGCGTTTCCCGGCTCCCGGGAGGCGGGCAGGGGTGGCCTGTGGGCGGGGCGGGGGCGGGGCTGGGGCGGGGCGGTGGCGGAAACCAAGAGGGCAGAAGCAGGAGGCATGGGCTGCCCAGGCAAGCCTGTGGGTTTCTATCCAGTGTCCCCCTCAGCCTGCAGTTGGGGCGTTGGGGCGCCCCCTGCTGCTTCAGGGTGGCAATTGCCATCCCCCCAGGTGGCACGAATACTGGGATTCTTCCTACAGTAGACACACAGAGAGACAAAGAAATAGACAGACAGACACACTAGCCTCTTCCTCCATTTAGAAACAGCCATATATCCTAACCTCCTGCTCTTCATCCATTAAATAGTTAGAAAGATACATACATACTCAGACACACACACACACACACACACACACACACACGCCCCCCCACACACAAACTCTAGCCTCCTCCTGGTCATAAATTACTCAGGTTCATAGACACACTAATCTCCTCCTCCATTAGATAATACTTAGACAAACTTAATAGACTATTTATCTTCCTCCATTAGATACATAGTCAGTGAGATTGATGGATACACACACAAGCCTCTACCTACACATGCTAGAGAGACACACAGATAGCCAGACACACGGGCCTCCTCCTTCTACTCGATTAGATATAAGCTCATACATGGATATCTTATATATAAACAGACACACAGACAGAAATACTAGCCTTCTCCTCCTCCATTAGATGCATATAAAGACTCATAGACTGGCACAGTAGCCTCCTTCCCCTTTACTTACAGATACATAGTAGACAGACCCGCACGCAAACACGCACACGCACACACACTGCCCCCCTCCGCTTGCTCAAATAGGTAGATAGGTAGATAGATACATTAACCTCCTCCTTCAACAGACAAAAAAATAAAAGACACACTAGCCTACTCCTACGCCTCACATAGATAGATAGATAGAGAGAGAGATAGATAGATAGATAGAGAGATAGAGAGATAGAGAGATACATAGATATATATGCAGGCAAGGAGATAGACATGCTAGTCTCCTCTTCCTCCGTTAGATAAACAGACAGACACACACATAGAGTAGCCTCTCCCATCCTCCAATAGATAGGCAGTTAGGCTGGAAGTCAGACAAACAGACTCACTAGAGGCAGGGTGCGGTCTGGGTTGGGGTCGGCGGCGGTGACAGGGAATTAGGATGCCCCTGGCGAGACAGAGGATTTTCTCCCTTGTCCCTAGCTGCCTTGTCTGGGGGGGCCTCCGCTCCTTCAGATTCGTAGGACTCTGCCCGCCTGCCGCCGGGCCTGCTCCCCTGGCGAAGGCGTGGTGAAGGCCTGGGAAGAGATTGGGGACAGAGGAGAGGCAGCACAGCAGTTAAGGGGCATGCCTCGGCGACTTGGTCATTTTGCTCCCATCTCCCCATCTCCTGGGCTCTGGGCAGCATCTACTTCCCAGGTTTGCGGGAGTTAAGTCTTCTTGTCAGCCAGGTCATGGGATGATGGTGAGGTGAGTTCACGGGACAGTTACGTACCAGGGAGTGGACTGCCCAGGTTGAGACGATCAGTTTGCTCACATCTATACAGGGGCTTGGGCTGGGGGCGGTATCTCCTGCCCCAGATTCACAGAATGAATGTTTCCAGGTCCACCTGCCCCCTGGAGGCAGGCGTTCTACGGACAGAGGCTGCAGTGAGGAGGCGGGGCTGCCCCACCCAGCCCCTGTATCAGCTATCATCTCCTCCTTGGCGGTCCAGGGGTCCGTCTCTGGTACCCTGGTACAAGAGGTTAACTCATGTTTTGGCAAGAACCCGGGAGGCGGGCGAGGGGTGGTCAAGGGGCGGGGAGGGGGCGGTGCGGTGGTGGCCAAAGGGAACAAAGAAGCTGGGGCCAAGGGTGGCTAGACAAGCCTGTGAACTTCCAACCTGCGGCAAACTCAGACTGCAGTTGGGGCGCCCCCTGCTGCTTCAGGGTGGCAATTGCCATCCCCCCAGGTGGCACGAATACTGGGATTCTTCCTACAGTAGACACACAGAGAGACAAAGAAATAGACAGACAGACACACTAGCCTCTTCCTCCATTTAGAAACAGCCATATATCCTAACCTCCTCTTCCTCGTGCATTCTATAGGTAGACACATACATACATAGGCAGACACCCACAGACACACACATACACACACTGGCGTCCTACTTCTCCTCACTTAATTAGGTAGTGAGACACACTAATCTCCTCCTCCATTAGATAATAGATCGAGAAACGCAATAGACTCTTCCTCATCCTCCATTAGATAGATAGTGAGATTGACTGATAAACACACTAGCCTCTTTGTTCTCCTGTAGAGGGACAGACAGATAGCCAGACACTTTGGAATCCTTCTTCTTCTCCATTAGATAATAATACAGACAGACTCACAGACACACAGACAGACATACACACTACTCTTCTCCTCCCCTGAGAGTCAGAGAGATAGACACTGTAGCCTCCTTCTTCTCGATTAGATAAACGTACATATATAGATATCTGTTACAGTGACAGAGAGACAGACATACTAGCTTACTCCCCCTCCATTAGGTGCACACATAGACTGATACAAATATACAGTAGAATACCCCCCTTGACTTTCCGGTTCATTGATACACAGACCCGCACGCACACACAGACACACAGACACACACACACACACACACACGGTAGCCTCCTCCTCTTCCTCAAATTTGAAGTTATGTAGATAGACACACTAACCTACTCCTCCAATACACAGACACATAAAAAGGCACACTAGCCTATAGGTATGCCTCCTTTAGATAGATAGGTAGTTAGGTAGATAGATAGATAGATAGATAGATAGATAGATAGATAGATAGATAGAAAGATAGATACATAGGCAGGCAGGAAGATACAGAGACATACAAGTCTCCTCCTCCTCCGTTAGATAAGCAGACGGGCACACACATAGGCTAGCCTCTCCCATCCTCCTCTAGGCAGGCAGTCAGACAGACAGACACACTAGCGTCGGGGTGCGGTCTGTGGACAGGGATCAGCAGCGTTGACCAGGGGCAGGAGTGCCACTGGCGAGTCATAGCGTTTTATCCCATGTCCCACCCTGCCTTGCCTGGGGGTGGCATCCGCTCCCCCAAGTTCACCGGACTCAGACATTTGAAGTCTCCCTGCTTTGGGAGCGGGCGTGCTGAGGTCAGGGGAAGAGTTCAGCGGCAGATATGGAGGCGGCACAGCAGCTAAGGGGGATGCCTCGGGGAGTCGATCATTTTCCTACCATCTCCCCCTCTCCTGGCCTCGGGATGTCCTCTGCTACCCCAGGTGTGCGGGATTTAATTCTCCTTGTCAGCCAGGTCCTGGGAGGCTGCTGCGGTGATCTCTGGGTACAGGGACGTTGAGGGGAGCAGACTACATCGGGTGAGCCGATCAGGTTGCTCCCATCTCCACAAGGGCCTGGCCTGGAAACGGGCTCTCCTGCCCCGGGTTCACAGTATCCATGTTTCCATGTCAGCCTTCGCCCCGAAGGCGGGCCCGGTGTGATAAGGGGCTGCAGTGAGGAGGCGGGTCTGCCCCACCGAGCCCCTGTATTTGCTCAGATCTCCCCCTTGGCCGGTCCTAGGGTTGGTTTCTGCTACCCTAGGTACTCGAGGTGCACATCTCTGTGTTTTCCGGCTCCCGTGAAGCGGGTGTGGGGTGGGGCGCGGCGGGGGTCGGGCTGGGGCTTGGCGCGCGCAGCTATAGAAAGAGCAGAAGCGGCAGGCACGGGCTGCCCTGGCAAGCCTGTGGGTTCCCATCCATTGTCCCCCTCAGACTGCAATGGGGGCACCCTCTGTTGCTTCAGGGTGGCAATTGCCATCCCTCCAGGTGAGTCGAATACTGAGAGGCTTCCTCCATTAGACAGACAGAGAGACAAATAAATAGACAGTCAGACACACTAGCGTCTTCCTCCATTTAGACACAGCCATCTATCCTAACCTCCTCCTCCTCATCCATTATAGAGGGAGACAGAAACATAGACAGACAGACATGCACAAACACACACACACTAGCCTCCTCCTTCTCTTCCAATAGGTAGATAGGTAGATAGACAAACTAACCTCCTCCTCCAACAGACACACAAGTAAAAAGTCACACTTGGCTCCTGCTATGCCTCCACTTGATAGATAGTAAGATAGATAGATAGATAGATAGATAGATAGATAGATAGATAGATAGATAGGCAGGCAGGCCAATAGAGAGACCTACTCGCCGGCTGCTCCTCCGTTAGGTAAAACGACAAACACACACGTAGACTAGCCCCTCCCATTCTTAAATATCTAGGCAGTCAGGCTGGTAGTCAGACAGACACACAATCCAGACATGGGTGTTCTGGGGAAGGGGTTTGACGGAAGCGACTGGGGAATAGGGTGCCACTGTCGAGCTAGAGGATATTCTCCCATGTCCCTAGCTGCCTTGCCTGGAGGAGGCATCTGCTCCCCCAAGTTCACCGGACTCAAACCTTTAAAGTCGCCCTGCTCCTGGGAGCGGGCGTGGTGAGGTCAGGGGAAGAGGTCGGCAGCAGAGGCGGAGACAGAGGCTGCACAGCAGCAAACGGGGATGCCTCGGCGGCTTGGTCATTTTCCTCCGAACTCCACCTCTTCTGCCCTCGGGGCGGCCTCTGCTAACCCAGGTTTCCGGGATTGAGTTCTCCTTGTCAGCCAGGTCCTGGGATGCTGGTGAGGTGACTTCAGAGGACAGGGACGTCGTGGGGAGTGGACTGCCTCTGATCAGCCGATCAGTTTGCTCCCATCTCCACAGCGGCCTGGCCTGGGGGCGGCCTCTCCTGCCCCAGGTTCACCGTATGCATGTTTCCATGTCAGCGTCCGCCCTGGAGGCAGGCGCGGTGCGATCAGGGGCTGCAGTGAGTAGTCGGGGCTGCCCCACCGAGCCCCTGTTATTGCTCAGATCTCCCCCTTGGCCGGTTCTAGGGTTGATCTCTGCTACCCTAGGTACACGAGGTGCACATCTTTGCGTATCTTTGCGTTTCCCGGCTCCCGGGAGGCGGGCAGGGGTGGCCTGTGGGCGGGGCGGGGGCGGGGCTGGGGCGGGGCGGTGGCGGAAACCAAGAGGGCAGAAGCAGGAGGCATGGGCTGCCCAGGCAAGCCTGTGGGTTTCTATCCAGTGTCCCCCTCAGCCTGCAGTTGGGGCGTTGGGGCGCCCCCTGCTGCTTCAGGGTGGCAATTGCCATCCCCCCAGGTGGCACGAATACTGGGATTCTTCCTACAGTAGACACACAGAGAGACAAAGAAATAGACAGACAGACACACTAGCCTCTTCCTCCATTTAGAAACAGCCATATATCCTAACCTCCTGCTCTTCATCCATTAAATAGTTAGAAAGATACATACATACTCAGACACACACACACACACACACACACACACACGCCCCCCCCCACACAAACTCTAGCCTCCTCCTGGTCATAAATTACTCAGGTTCATAGACACACTAATCTCCTCCTCCATTAGATAATACTTAGACAAACTTAATAGACTATTTATCTTCCTCCATTAGATACATAGTCAGTGAGATTGATGGATACACACACAAGCCTCTACCTACACATGCTAGAGAGACACACAGATAGCCAGACACACGGGCCTCCTCCTTCTACTCGATTAGATATAAGCTCATACATGGATATCTTATATATAAACAGACACACAGACAGAAATACTAGCCTTCTCCTCCTCCATTAGATGCATATAAAGACTCATAGACTGGCACAGTAGCCTCCTTCCCCTTTACTTACAGATACATAGTAGACAGACCCGCACGCAAACACGCACACGCACACACACTGCCCCCCTCCGCTTGCTCAAATAGGTAGATAGGTAGATAGATACATTAACCTCCTCCTTCAACAGACAAAAAAATAAAAGACACACTAGCCTACTCCTACGCCTCACATAGATAGATAGATAGAGAGAGAGATAGATAGATAGAGAGATAGAGAGATAGAGAGATACATAGATATATATGCAGGCAAGGAGATAGACATGCTAGTCTCCTCTTCCTCCGTTAGATAAACAGACAGACACACACATAGAGTAGCCTCTCCCATCCTCCAATAGATAGGCAGTTAGGCTGGAAGTCAGACAAACAGACTCACTAGAGGCAGGGTGCGGTCTGGGTTGGGGTCGGCGGCGGTGACAGGGAATTAGGATGCCCCTGGCGAGACAGAGGATTTTCTCCCTTGTCCCTAGCTGCCTTGTCTGGGGGGGCCTCCGCTCCTTCAGATTCGTAGGACTCTGCCCGCCTGCCGCCGGGCCTGCTCCCCTGGCGAAGGCGTGGTGAAGGCCTGGGAAGAGATTGGGGACAGAGGAGAGGCAGCACAGCAGTTAAGGGGCATGCCTCGTCGACTTGGTCATTTTGCTCCCATCTCCCCATCTCCTGGGCTCTGGGCAGCATCTACTTCCCAGGTTTGCGGGAGTTAAGTCTTCTTGTCAGCCAGGTCATGGGATGATGGTGAGGTGAGTTCACGGGACAGTTACGTACCAGGGAGTGGACTGCCCAGGTTGAGACGATCAGTTTGCTCACATCTATACAGGGGCTTGGGCTGGGGGCGGTATCTCCTGCCCCAGATTCACAGAATGAATGTTTCCAGGTCCACCTGCCCCCTGGAGGCAGGCGTTCTACGGACAGAGGCTGCAGTGAGGAGGCGGGGCTGCCCCACCCAGCCCCTGTATCAGCTATCATCTCCTCCTTGGCGGTCCAGGGGTCCGTCTCTGGTACCCTGGTACAAGAGGTTAACTCATGTTTTGGCAAGAACCCGGGAGGCGGGCGAGGGGTGGTCAAGGGGCGGGGAGGGGGCGGTGCGGTGGTGGCCAAAGGGAACAAAGAAGCTGGGGCCAAGGGTGGCTAGACAAGCCTGTGAACTTCCAACCTGCGGCAAACTCAGACTGCAGTTGGGGCGCCCCCTGCTGCTTCAGGGTGGCAATTGCCATCCCCCCAGGTGGCACGAATACTGGGATTCTTCCTACAGTAGACACACAGAGAGACAAAGAAATAGACAGACAGACACACTAGCCTCTTCCTCCATTTAGAAACAGCCATATATCCTAACCTCCTCTTCCTCATGCATTCTATAGGTAGACACATACATACATAGGCAGACACCCACAGACACACACATACACACACTGGCGTCCTACTTCTCCTCACTTAATTAGGTAGTGAGACACACTAATCTCCTCCTCCATTAGATAATAGATCGAGAAACGCAATAGACTCTTCCTCATCCTCCATTAGATAGATAGTGAGATTGACTGATAAACACACTAGCCTCTTTGTTCTCCTGTAGAGGGACAGACAGATAGCCAGACACTTTGGAATCCTTCTTCTTCTCCATTAGATAATAATACAGACAGACTCACAGACACACAGACAGACATACACACTACTCTTCTCCTCCCCTGAGAGTCAGAGAGATAGACACTGTAGCCTCCTTCTTCTCGATTAGATAAACGTACATATATAGATATCTGTTACAGTGACAGAGAGACAGACATACTAGCTTACTCCCCCTCCATTAGGTGCACACATAGACTGATACAAATATACAGTAGAATACCCCCCTTGACTTTCCGGTTCATTGATACACAGACCCGCACGCACACACAGACACACAGACACACACACACACACACACACACACACACACGGTAGCCTC
Source organism: Vicugna pacos (assembly GCF_048564905.1). Taxonomy (NCBI): domain Eukaryota; kingdom Metazoa; phylum Chordata; class Mammalia; order Artiodactyla; family Camelidae; genus Vicugna; species Vicugna pacos. Next base: position 280,659 of record NW_027328806.1, on the reverse strand, counting down.
CTCCTCTTCCTCAAATTTGAAGTTATGTAGATAGACACACTAACCTACTCCTCCAATACACAGACACATAAAAAGGCACACTAGCCTATAGGTATGCCTCCTTTAGATAGATAGGTAGTTAGGTAGATAGATAGATAGATAGATAGATAGATAGATAGATAGATAGATAGATACATAGGCAGGCAGGAAGATACAGAGACATACAAGTCTCCTCCTCCTCCGTTAGATAAGCAGACGGGCACACACATAGGCTAGCCTCTCCCATCCTCCTCTAGGCAGGCAGTCAGACAGACAGACACACTAGCGTCGGGGTGCGGTCTGTGGACAGGGATCAGCAGCGTTGACCAGGGGCAGGAGTGCCACTGGCGAGTCATAGCGTTTTATCCCATGTCCCACCCTGCCTTGCCTGGGGGTGGCATCCGCTCCCCCAAGTTCACCGGACTCAGACATTTGAAGTCTCCCTGCTTTGGGAGCGGGCGTGCTGAGGTCAGGGGAAGAGTTCAGCGGCAGATATGGAGGCGGCACAGCAGCTAAGGGGGATGCCTCGGGGAGTCGATCATTTTCCTACCATCTCCCCCTCTCCTGGCCTCGGGATGTCCTCTGCTACCCCAGGTGTGCGGGATTTAATTCTCCTTGTCAGCCAGGTCCTGGGAGGCTGCTGCGGTGATCTCTGGGTACAGGGACGTTGAGGGGAGCAGACTACATCGGGTGAGCCGATCAGGTTGCTCCCATCTCCACAAGGGCCTGGCCTGGAAACGGGCTCTCCTGCCCCGGGTTCACAGTATCCATGTTTCCATGTCAGCCTTCGCCCCGAAGGCGGGCCCGGTGTGATAAGGGGCTGCAGTGAGGAGGCGGGTCTGCCCCACCGAGCCCCTGTATTTGCTCAGATCTCCCCCTTGGCCGGTCCTAGGGTTGGTTTCTGCTACCCTAGGTACTCGAGGTGCACATCTCTGTGTTTTCCGGCTCCCGTGAAGCGGGTGTGGGGTGGGGCGCGGCGGGGGTCGGGCTGGGGCTTGGCGCGCGCAGCTATAGAAAGAGCAGAAGCGGCAGGCACGGGCTGCCCTGGCAAGCCTGTGGGTTCCCATCCATTGTCCCCCTCAGACTGCAATGGGGGCACCCTCTGTTGCTTCAGGGTGGCAATTGCCATCCCTCCAGGTGAGTCGAATACTGAGAGGCTTCCTCCATTAGACAGACAGAGAGACAAATAAATAGACAGTCAGACACACTAGCGTCTTCCTCCATTTAGACACAGCCATCTATCCTAACCTCCTCCTCCTCATCCATTATAGAGGGAGACAGAAACATAGACAGACAGACATGCACAAACACACACACACTAGCCTCCTCCTTCTCTTCCAATAGGTAGATAGGTAGATAGACAAACTAACCTCCTCCTCCAACAGACACACAAGTAAAAAGTCACACTTGGCTCCTGCTATGCCTCCACTTGATAGATAGTAAGATAGATAGATAGATAGATAGATAGATAGATAGATAGATAGATAGATAGATAGATAGGCAGGCCAATAGAGAGACCTACTCGCCGGCTGCTCCTCCGTTAGGTAAAACGACAAACACACACGTAGACTAGCCCCTCCCATTCTTAAATATCTAGGCAGTCAGGCTGGTAGTCAGACAGACACACAATCCAGACATGGGTGTTCTGGGGAAGGGGTTTGACGGAAGCGACTGGGGAATAGGGTGCCACTGTCGAGCTAGAGGATATTCTCCCATGTCCCTAGCTGCCTTGCCTGGAGGAGGCATCTGCTCCCCCAAGTTCACCGGACTCAAACCTTTAAAGTCGCCCTGCTCCTGGGAGCGGGCGTGGTGAGGTCAGGGGAAGAGGTCGGCAGCAGAGGCGGAGACAGAGGCTGCACAGCAGCAAACGGGGATGCCTCGGCGGCTTGGTCATTTTCCTCCGAACTCCACCTCTTCTGCCCTCGGGGCGGCCTCTGCTAACCCAGGTTTCCGGGATTGAGTTCTCCTTGTCAGCCAGGTCCTGGGATGCTGGTGAGGTGACTTCAGAGGACAGGGACGTCGTGGGGAGTGGACTGCCTCTGATCAGCCGATCAGTTTGCTCCCATCTCCACAGCGGCCTGGCCTGGGGGCGGCCTCTCCTGCCCCAGGTTCACCGTATGCATGTTTCCATGTCAGCGTCCGCCCTGGAGGCAGGCGCGGTGCGATCAGGGGCTGCAGTGAGTAGTCGGGGCTGCCCCACCGAGCCCCTGTTATTGCTCAGATCTCCCCCTTGGCCGGTTCTAGGGTTGATCTCTGCTACCCTAGGTACACGAGGTGCACATCTTTGCGTATCTTTGCGTTTCCCGGCTCCCGGGAGGCGGGCAGGGGTGGCCTGTGGGCGGGGCGGGGGCGGGGCTGGGGCGGGGCGGTGGCGGAAACCAAGAGGGCAGAAGCAGGAGGCATGGGCTGCCCAGGCAAGCCTGTGGGTTTCTATCCAGTGTCCCCCTCAGCCTGCAGTTGGGGCGTTGGGGCGCCCCCTGCTGCTTCAGGGTGGCAATTGCCATCCCCCCAGGTGGCACGAATACTGGGATTCTTCCTACAGTAGACACACAGAGAGACAAAGAAATAGACAGACAGACACACTAGCCTCTTCCTCCATTTAGAAACAGCCATATATCCTAACCTCCTGCTCTTCATCCATTAAATAGTTAGAAAGATACATACATACTCAGACACACACACACACACACACACACACACACACACGCCCCCCCACACACAAACTCTAGCCTCCTCCTGGTCATAAATTACTCAGGTTCATAGACACACTAATCTCCTCCTCCATTAGATAATACTTAGACAAACTTAATAGACTATTTATCTTCCTCCATTAGATACATAGTCAGTGAGATTGATGGATACACACACAAGCCTCTACCTACACATGCTAGAGAGACACACAGATAGCCAGACACACGGGCCTCCTCCTTCTACTCGATTAGATATAAGCTCATACATGGATATCTTATATATAAACAGACACACAGACAGAAATACTAGCCTTCTCCTCCTCCATTAGATGCATATAAAGACTCATAGACTGGCACAGTAGCCTCCTTCCCCTTTACTTACAGATACATAGTAGACAGACCCGCACGCAAACACGCACACGCACACACACTGCCCCCCTCCGCTTGCTCAAATAGGTAGATAGGTAGATAGATACATTAACCTCCTCCTTCAACAGACAAAAAAATAAAAGACACACTAGCCTACTCCTACGCCTCACATAGATAGATAGATAGAGAGAGAGATAGATAGATAGATAGAGAGATAGAGAGATAGAGAGATACATAGATATATATGCAGGCAAGGAGATAGACATGCTAGTCTCCTCTTCCTCCGTTAGATAAACAGACAGACACACACATAGAGTAGCCTCTCCCATCCTCCAATAGATAGGCAGTTAGGCTGGAAGTCAGACAAACAGACTCACTAGAGGCAGGGTGCGGTCTGGGTTGGGGTCGGCGGCGGTGACAGGGAATTAGGATGCCCCTGGCGAGACAGAGGATTTTCTCCCTTGTCCCTAGCTGCCTTGTCTGGGGGGGCCTCCGCTCCTTCAGATTCGTAGGACTCTGCCCGCCTGCCGCCGGGCCTGCTCCCCTGGCGAAGGCGTGGTGAAGGCCTGGGAAGAGATTGGGGACAGAGGAGAGGCAGCACAGCAGTTAAGGGGCATGCCTCGGCGACTTGGTCATTTTGCTCCCATCTCCCCATCTCCTGGGCTCTGGGCAGCATCTACTTCCCAGGTTTGCGGGAGTTAAGTCTTCTTGTCAGCCAGGTCATGGGATGATGGTGAGGTGAGTTCACGGGACAGTTACGTACCAGGGAGTGGACTGCCCAGGTTGAGACGATCAGTTTGCTCACATCTATACAGGGGCTTGGGCTGGGGGCGGTATCTCCTGCCCCAGATTCACAGAATGAATGTTTCCAGGTCCACCTGCCCCCTGGAGGCAGGCGTTCTACGGACAGAGGCTGCAGTGAGGAGGCGGGGCTGCCCCACCCAGCCCCTGTATCAGCTATCATCTCCTCCTTGGCGGTCCAGGGGTCCGTCTCTGGTACCCTGGTACAAGAGGTTAACTCATGTTTTGGCAAGAACCCGGGAGGCGGGCGAGGGGTGGTCAAGGGGCGGGGAGGGGGCGGTGCGGTGGTGGCCAAAGGGAACAAAGAAGCTGGGGCCAAGGGTGGCTAGACAAGCCTGTGAACTTCCAACCTGCGGCAAACTCAGACTGCAGTTGGGGCGCCCCCTGCTGCTTCAGGGTGGCAATTGCCATCCCCCCAGGTGGCACGAATACTGGGATTCTTCCTACAGTAGACACACAGAGAGACAAAGAAATAGACAGACAGACACACTAGCCTCTTCCTCCATTTAGAAACAGCCATATATCCTAACCTCCTCTTCCTCGTGCATTCTATAGGTAGACACATACATACATAGGCAGACACCCACAGACACACACATACACACACTGGCGTCCTACTTCTCCTCACTTAATTAGGTAGTGAGACACACTAATCTCCTCCTCCATTAGATAATAGATCGAGAAACGCAATAGACTCTTCCTCATCCTCCATTAGATAGATAGTGAGATTGACTGATAAACACACTAGCCTCTTTGTTCTCCTGTAGAGGGACAGACAGATAGCCAGACACTTTGGAATCCTTCTTCTTCTCCATTAGATAATAATACAGACAGACTCACAGACACACAGACAGACATACACACTACTCTTCTCCTCCCCTGAGAGTCAGAGAGATAGACACTGTAGCCTCCTTCTTCTCGATTAGATAAACGTACATATATAGATATCTGTTACAGTGACAGAGAGACAGACATACTAGCTTACTCCCCCTCCATTAGGTGCACACATAGACTGATACAAATATACAGTAGAATACCCCCCTTGACTTTCCGGTTCATTGATACACAGACCCGCACGCACACACAGACACACAGACACACACACACACAGACACACACACACACACGGTAGCCTCCTCCTCTTCCTCAAATTTGAAGTTATGTAGATAGACACACTAACCTACTCCTCCAATACACAGACACATAAAAAGGCACACTAGCCTATAGGTATGCCTCCTTTAGATAGATAGGTAGTTAGGTAGATAGATAGATAGATAGATAGATAGATAGATAGATAGATAGATAGAAAGATAGATACATAGGCAGGCAGGAAGATACAGAGACATACAAGTCTCCTCCTCCTCCGTTAGATAAGCAGACGGGCACACACATAGGCTAGCCTCTCCCATCCTCCTCTAGGCAGGCAGTCAGACAGACAGACACACTAGCGTCGGGGTGCGGTCTGTGGACAGGGATCAGCAGCGTTGACCAGGGGCAGGAGTGCCACTGGCGAGTCATAGCGTTTTATCCCATGTCCCACCCTGCCTTGCCTGGGGGTGGCATCCGCTCCCCCAAGTTCACCGGACTCAGACATTTGAAGTCTCCCTGCTTTGGGAGCGGGCGTGCTGAGGTCAGGGGAAGAGTTCAGCGGCAGATATGGAGGCGGCACAGCAGCTAAGGGGGATGCCTCGGGGAGTCGATCATTTTCCTACCATCTCCCCCTCTCCTGGCCTCGGGATGTCCTCTGCTACCCCAGGTGTGCGGGATTTAATTCTCCTTGTCAGCCAGGTCCTGGGAGGCTGCTGCGGTGATCTCTGGGTACAGGGACGTTGAGGGGAGCAGACTACATCGGGTGAGCCGATCAGGTTGCTCCCATCTCCACAAGGGCCTGGCCTGGAAACGGGCTCTCCTGCCCCGGGTTCACAGTATCCATGTTTCCATGTCAGCCTTCGCCCCGAAGGCGGGCCCGGTGTGATAAGGGGCTGCAGTGAGGAGGCGGGTCTGCCCCACCGAGCCCCTGTATTTGCTCAGATCTCCCCCTTGGCCGGTCCTAGGGTTGGTTTCTGCTACCCTAGGTACTCGAGGTGCACATCTCTGTGTTTTCCGGCTCCCGTGAAGCGGGTGTGGGGTGGGGCGCGGCGGGGGTCGGGCTGGGGCTTGGCGCGCGCAGCTATAGAAAGAGCAGAAGCGGCAGGCACGGGCTGCCCTGGCAAGCCTGTGGGTTCCCATCCATTGTCCCCCTCAGACTGCAATGGGGGCACCCTCTGTTGCTTCAGGGTGGCAATTGCCATCCCTCCAGGTGAGTCGAATACTGAGAGGCTTCCTCCATTAGACAGACAGAGAGACAAATAAATAGACAGTCAGACACACTAGCGTCTTCCTCCATTTAGACACAGCCATCTATCCTAACCTCCTCCTCCTCATCCATTATAGAGGGAGACAGAAACATAGACAGACAGACATGCACAAACACACACACACTAGCCTCCTCCTTCTCTTCCAATAGGTAGATAGGTAGATAGACAAACTAACCTCCTCCTCCAACAGACACACAAGTAAAAAGTCACACTTGGCTCCTGCTATGCCTCCACTTGATAGATAGTAAGATAGATAGATAGATAGATAGATAGATAGATAGATAGATAGATAGATAGATAGATAGATAGGCAGGCCAATAGAGAGACCTACTCGCCGGCTGCTCCTCCGTTAGGTAAAACGACAAACACACACGTAGACTAGCCCCTCCCATTCTTAAATATCTAGGCAGTCAGGCTGGTAGTCAGACAGACACACAATCCAGACATGGGTGTTCTGGGGAAGGGGTTTGACGGAAGCGACTGGGGAATAGGGTGCCACTGTCGAGCTAGAGGATATTCTCCCATGTCCCTAGCTGCCTTGCCTGGAGGAGGCATCTGCTCCCCCAAGTTCACCGGACTCAAACCTTTAAAGTCGCCCTGCTCCTGGGAGCGGGCGTGGTGAGGTCAGGGGAAGAGGTCGGCAGCAGAGGCGGAGACAGAGGCTGCACAGCAGCAAACGGGGATGCCTCGGCGGCTTGGTCATTTTCCTCCGAACTCCACCTCTTCTGCCCTCGGGGCGGCCTCTGCTAACCCAGGTTTCCGGGATTGAGTTCTCCTTGTCAGCCAGGTCCTGGGATGCTGGTGAGGTGACTTCAGAGGACAGGGACGTCGTGGGGAGTGGACTGCCTCTGATCAGCCGATCAGTTTGCTCCCATCTCCACAGCGGCCTGGCCTGGGGGCGGCCTCTCCTGCCCCAGGTTCACCGTATGCATGTTTCCATGTCAGCGTCCGCCCTGGAGGCAGGCGCGGTGCGATCAGGGGCTGCAGTGAGTAGTCGGGGCTGCCCCACCGAGCCCCTGTTATTGCTCAGATCTCCCCCTTGGCCGGTTCTAGGGTTGATCTCTGCTACCCTAGGTACACGAGGTGCACATCTTTGCGTATCTTTGCGTTTCCCGGCTCCCGGGAGGCGGGCAGGGGTGGCCTGTGGGCGGGGCGGGGGCGGGGCTGGGGCGGGGCGGTGGCGGAAACCAAGAGGGCAGAAGCAGGAGGCATGGGCTGCCCAGGCAAGCCTGTGGGTTTCTATCCAGTGTCCCCCTCAGCCTGCAGTTGGGGCGTTGGGGCGCCCCCTGCTGCTTCAGGGTGGCAATTGCCATCCCCCCAGGTGGCACGAATACTGGGATTCTTCCTACAGTAGACACACAGAGAGACAAAGAAATAGACAGACAGACACACTAGCCTCTTCCTCCATTTAGAAACAGCCATATATCCTAACCTCCTGCTCTTCATCCATTAAATAGTTAGAAAGATACATACATACTCAGACACACACACACACACACACACACACACACACGCCCCCCCACACACAAACTCTAGCCTCCTCCTGGTCATAAATTACTCAGGTTCATAGACACACTAATCTCCTCCTCCATTAGATAATACTTAGACAAACTTAATAGACTATTTATCTTCCTCCATTAGATACATAGTCAGTGAGATTGATGGATACACACACAAGCCTCTACCTACACATGCTAGAGAGACACACAGATAGCCAGACACACGGGCCTCCTCCTTCTACTCGATTAGATATAAGCTCATACATGGATATCTTATATATAAACAGACACACAGACAGAAATACTAGCCTTCTCCTCCTCCATTAGATGCATATAAAGACTCATAGACTGGCACAGTAGCCTCCTTCCCCTTTACTTACAGATACATAGTAGACAGACCCGCACGCAAACACGCACACGCACACACACTGCCCCCCTCCGCTTGCTCAAATAGGTAGATAGGTAGATAGATACATTAACCTCCTCCTTCAACAGACAAAAAAATAAAAGACACACTAGCCTACTCCTACGCCTCACATAGATAGATAGATAGAGAGAGAGATAGATAGATAGATAGAGAGATAGAGAGATAGAGAGATACATAGATATATATGCAGGCAAGGAGATAGACATGCTAGTCTCCTCTTCCTCCGTTAGATAAACAGACAGACACACACATAGAGTAGCCTCTCCCATCCTCCAATAGATAGGCAGTTAGGCTGGAAGTCAGACAAACAGACTCACTAGAGGCAGGGTGCGGTCTGGGTTGGGGTCGGCGGCGGTGACAGGGAATTAGGATGCCCCTGGCGAGACAGAGGATTTTCTCCCTTGTCCCTAGCTGCCTTGTCTGGGGGGGCCTCCGCTCCTTCAGATTCGTAGGACTCTGCCCGCCTGCCGCCGGGCCTGCTCCCCTGGCGAAGGCGTGGTGAAGGCCTGGGAAGAGATTGGGGACAGAGGAGAGGCAGCACAGCAGTTAAGGGGCATGCCTCGTCGACTTGGTCATTTTGCTCCCATCTCCCCATCTCCTGGGCTCTGGGCAGCATCTACTTCCCAGGTTTGCGGGAGTTAAGTCTTCTTGTCAGCCAGGTCATGGGATGATGGTGAGGTGAGTTCACGGGACAGTTACGTACCAGGGAGTGGACTGCCCAGGTTGAGACGATCAGTTTGCTCACATCTATACAGGGGCTTGGGCTGGGGGCGGTATCTCCTGCCCCAGATTCACAGAATGAATGTTTCCAGGTCCACCTGCCCCCTGGAGGCAGGCGTTCTACGGACAGAGGCTGCAGTGAGGAGGCGGGGCTGCCCCACCCAGCCCCTGTATCAGCTATCATCTCCTCCTTGGCGGTCCAGGGGTCCGTCTCTGGTACCCTGGTACAAGAGGTTAACTCATGTTTTGGCAAGAACCCGGGAGGCGGGCGAGGGGTGGTCAAGGGGCGGGGAGGGGGCGGTGCGGTGGTGGCCAAAGGGAACAAAGAAGCTGGGGCCAAGGGTGGCTAGACAAGCCTGTGAACTTCCAACCTGCGGCAAACTCAGACTGCAGTTGGGGCGCCCCCTGCTGCTTCAGGGTGGCAATTGCCATCCCCCCAGGTGGCACGAATACTGGGATTCTTCCTACAGTAGACACACAGAGAGACAAAGAAATAGACAGACAGACACACTAGCCTCTTCCTCCATTTAGAAACAGCCATATATCCTAACCTCCTCTTCCTCGTGCATTCTATAGGTAGACACATACATACATAGGCAGACACCCACAGACACACACATACACACACTGGCGTCCTACTTCTCCTCACTTAATTAGGTAGTGAGACACACTAATCTCCTCCTCCATTAGATAATAGATCGAGAAACGCAATAGACTCTTCCTCATCCTCCATTAGATAGATAGTGAGATTGACTGATAAACACACTAGCCTCTTTGTTCTCCTGTAGAGGGACAGACAGATAGCCAGACACTTTGGAATCCTTCTTCTTCTCCATTAGATAATAATACAGACAGACTCACAGACACACAGACAGACATACACACTACTCTTCTCCTCCCCTGAGAGTCAGAGAGATAGACACTGTAGCCTCCTTCTTCTCGATTAGATAAACGTACATATATAGATATCTGTTACAGTGACAGAGAGACAGACATACTAGCTTACTCCCCCTCCATTAGGTGCACACATAGACTGATACAAATATACAGTAGAATACCCCCCTTGACTTTCCGGTTCATTGATACACAGACCCGCACGCACACACAGACACACAGACACACACACACACACACACACACACACACACACGGTAGCCTCCTCCTCTTCCTCAAATTTGAAGTTATGTAGATAGACACACTAACCTACTCCTCCAATACACAGACACATAAAAAGGCACACTAGCCTATAGGTATGCCTCCTTTAGATAGATAGGTAGTTAGGTAGATAGATAGATAGATAGATAGATAGATAGATAGATAGATAGATAGAAAGATAGATACATAGGCAGGCAGGAAGATACAGAGACATACAAGTCTCCTCCTCCTCCGTTAGATAAGCAGACGGGCACACACATAGGCTAGCCTCTCCCATCCTCCTCTAGGCAGGCAGTCAGACAGACAGACACACTAGCGTCGGGGTGCGGTCTGTGGACAGGGATCAGCAGCGTTGTCCAGGGGCAGGAGTGCCACTGGCGAGTCATAGCGTTTTATCCCATGTCCCACCCTGCCTTGCCTGGGGGTGGCATCCGCTCCCCCAAGTTCACCGGACTCAGACATTTGAAGTCTCCCTGCTTTGGGAGCGGGCGTGCTGAGGTCAGGGGAAGAGTTCAGCGGCAGATATGGAGGCGGCACAGCAGCTAAGGGGGATGCCTCGGGGAGTCGATCATTTTCCTACCATCTCCCCCTCTCCTGGCCTCGGGATGTCCTCTGCTACCCCAGGTGTGCGGGATTTAATTCTCCTTGTCAGCCAGGTCCTGGGAGGCTGCTGCGGTGATCTCTGGGTACAGGGACGTTGAGGGGAGCAGACTACATCGGGTGAGCCGATCAGGTTGCTCCCATCTCCACAAGGGCCTGGCCTGGAAACGGGCTCTCCTGCCCCGGGTTCACAGTATCCATGTTTCCATGTCAGCCTTCGCCCCGAAGGCGGGCCCGGTGTGATAAGGGGCTGCAGTGAGGAGGCGGGTCTGCCCCACCGAGCCCCTGTATTTGCTCAGATCTCCCCCTTGGCCGGTCCTAGGGTTGGTTTCTGCTACCCTAGGTACTCGAGGTGCACATCTCTGTGTTTTCCGGCTCCCGTGAAGCGGGTGTGGGGTGGGGCGCGGCGGGGGTCGGGCTGGGGCTTGGCGCGCGCAGCTATAGAAAGAGCAGAAGCGGCAGGCACGGGCTGCCCTGGCAAGCCTGTGGGTTCCCATCCATTGTCCCCCTCAGACTGCAATGGGGGCACCCTCTGTTGCTTCAGGGTGGCAATTGCCATCCCTCCAGGTGAGTCGAATACTGAGAGGCTTCCTCCATTAGACAGACAGAGAGACAAATAAATAGACAGTCAGACACACTAGCGTCTTCCTCCATTTAGACACAGCCATCTATCCTAACCTCCTCCTCCTCATCCATTATAGAGGGAGACAGAAACATAGACAGACAGACATGCACAAACACACACACACTAGCCTCCTCCTTCTCTTCCAATAGGTAGATAGGTAGATAGACAAACTAACCTCCTCCTCCAACAGACACACAAGTAAAAAGTCACACTTGGCTCCTGCTATGCCTCCACTTGATAGATAGTAAGATAGATAGATAGATAGATAGATAGATAGATAGATAGATAGATAGGCAGGCCAATAGAGAGACCTACTCGCCGGCTGCTCCTCCGTTAGGTAAAACGACAAACACACACGTAGACTAGCCCCTCCCATTCTTAAATATCTAGGCAGTCAGGCTGGTAGTCAGACAGACACACAATCCAGACATGGGTGTTCTGGGGAAGGGGTTTGACGGAAGCGACTGGGGAATAGGGTGCCACTGTCGAGCTAGAGGATATTCTCCCATGTCCCTAGCTGCCTTGCCTGGAGGAGGCATCTGCTCCCCCAAGTTCACCGGACTCAAACCTTTAAAGTCGCCCTGCTCCTGGGAGCGGGCGTGGTGAGGTCAGGGGAAGAGGTCGGCAGCAGAGGCGGAGACAGAGGCTGCACAGCAGCAAACGGGGATGCCTCGGCGGCTTGGTCATTTTCCTCCGAACTCCACCTCTTCTGCCCTCGGGGCGGCCTCTGCTAACCCAGGTTTCCGGGATTGAGTTCTCCTTGTCAGCCAGGTCCTGGGATGCTGGTGAGGTGACTTCAGAGGACAGGGACGTCGTGGGGAGCGGACTGCCTCTGATCAGCCGATCAGTTTGCTCCCATCTCCACAGCGGCCTGGCCTGGGGGCGGCCTCTCCTGCCCCAGGTTCACCGTATGCATGTTTCCATGTCAGCGTCCGCCCTGGAGGCAGGCGCGGTGCGATCAGGGGCTGCAGTGAGTAGTCGGGGCTGCCCCACCGAGCCCCTGTTATTGCTCAGATCTCCCCCTTGGCCGGTTCTAGGGTTGATCTCTGCTACCCTAGGTACACGAGGTGCACATCTTTGCGTATCTTTGCGTTTCCCGGCTCCCGGGAGGCGGGCAGGGGTGGCCTGTGGGCGGGGCGGGGGCGGGGCTGGGGCGGGGCGGTGGCGGAAACCAAGAGGGCAGAAGCAGGAGGCATGGGCTGCCCAGGCAAGCCTGTGGGTTTCTATCCAGTGTCCCCCTCAGCCTGCAGTTGGGGCGTTGGGGCGCCCCCTGCTGCTTCAGGGTGGCAATTGCCATCCCCCCAGGTGGCACGAATACTGGGATTCTTCCTACAGTAGACACACAGAGAGACAAAGAAATAGACAGACAGACACACTAGCCTCTTCCTCCATTTAGAAACAGCCATATATCCTAACCTCCTGCTCTTCATCCATTAAATAGTTAGAAAGATACATACATACTCAGACACACACACACACACACACACACACACACACGCCCCCCCACACACAAACTCTAGCCTCCTCCTGGTCATAAATTACTCAGGTTCATAGACACACTAATCTCCTCCTCCATTAGATAATACTTAGACAAACTTAATAGACTATTTATCTTCCTCCATTAGATACATAGTCAGTGAGATTGATGGATACACACACAAGCCTCTACCTACACATGCTAGAGAGACACACAGATAGCCAGACACACGGGCCTCCTCCTTCTACTCGATTAGATATAAGCTCATACATGGATATCTTATATATAAACAGACACACAGACAGAAATACTAGCCTTCTCCTCCTCCATTAGATGCATATAAAGACTCATAGACTGGCACAGTAGCCTCCTTCCCCTTTACTTACAGATACATAGTAGACAGACCCGCACGCAAACACGCACACGCACACACACTGCCCCCCTCCGCTTGCTCAAATAGGTAGATAGGTAGATAGATACATTAACCTCCTCCTTCAACAGACAAAAAAATAAAAGACACACTAGCCTACTCCTACGCCTCACATAGATAGATAGATAGAGAGAGAGATAGATAGATAGATAGAGAGATAGAGAGATAGAGAGATACATAGATATATATGCAGGCAAGGAGATAGACATGCTAGTCTCCTCTTCCTCCGTTAGATAAACAGACAGACACACACATAGAGTAGCCTCTCCCATCCTCCAATAGATAGGCAGTTAGGCTGGAAGTCAGACAAACAGACTCACTAGAGGCAGGGTGCGGTCTGGGTTGGGGTCGGCGGCGGTGACAGGGAATTAGGATGCCCCTGGCGAGACAGAGGATTTTCTCCCTTGTCCCTAGCTGCCTTGTCTGGGGGGGCCTCCGCTCCTTCAGATTCGTAGGACTCTGCCCGCCTGCCGCCGGGCCTGCTCCCCTGGCGAAGGCGTGGTGAAGGCCTGGGAAGAGATTGGGGACAGAGGAGAGGCAGCACAGCAGTTAAGGGGCATGCCTCGGCGACTTGGTCATTTTGCTCCCATCTCCCCATCTCCTGGGCTCTGGGCAGCATCTACTTCCCAGGTTTGCGGGAGTTAAGTCTTCTTGTCAGCCAGGTCATGGGATGATGGTGAGGTGAGTTCACGGGACAGTTACGTACCAGGGAGTGGACTGCCCAGGTTGAGACGATCAGTTTGCTCACATCTATACAGGGGCTTGGGCTGGGGGCGGTATCTCCTGCCCCAGATTCACAGAATGAATGTTTCCAGGTCCACCTGCCCCCTGGAGGCAGGCGTTCTACGGACAGAGGCTGCAGTGAGGAGGCGGGGCTGCCCCACCCAGCCCCTGTATCAGCTATCATCTCCTCCTTGGCGGTCCAGGGGTCCGTCTCTGGTACCCTGGTACAAGAGGTTAACTCATGTTTTGGCAAGAACCCGGGAGGCGGGCGAGGGGTGGTCAAGGGGCGGGGAGGGGGCGGTGCGGTGGTGGCCAAAGGGAACAAAGAAGCTGGGGCCAAGGGTGGCTAGACAAGCCTGTGAACTTCCAACCTGCGGCAAACTCAGACTGCAGTTGGGGCGCCCCCTGCTGCTTCAGGGTGGCAATTGCCATCCCCCCAGGTGGCACGAATACTGGGATTCTTCCTACAGTAGACACACAGAGAGACAAAGAAATAGACAGACAGACACACTAGCCTCTTCCTCCATTTAGAAACAGCCATATATCCTAACCTCCTCTTCCTCGTGCATTCTATAGGTAGACACATACATACATAGGCAGACACCCACAGACACACACATACACACACTGGCGTCCTACTTCTCCTCACTTAATTAGGTAGTGAGACACACTAATCTCCTCCTCCATTAGATAATAGATCGAGAAACGCAATAGACTCTTCCTCATCCTCCATTAGATAGATAGTGAGATTGACTGATAAACACACTAGCCTCTTTGTTCTCCTGTAGAGGGACAGACAGATAGCCAGACACTTTGGAATCCTTCTTCTTCTCCATTAGATAATAATACAGACAGACTCACAGACACACAGACAGACATACACACTACTCTTCTCCTCCCCTGAGAGTCAGAGAGATAGACACTGTAGCCTCCTTCTTCTCGATTAGATAAACGTACATATATAGATATCTGTTACAGTGACAGAGAGACAGACATACTAGCTTACTCCCCCTCCATTAGGTGCACACATAGACTGATACAAATATACAGTAGAATACCCCCCTTGACTTTCCGGTTCATTGATACACAGACCCGCACGCACACACAGACACACAGACACACACACACACACACACACACACGGTAGCCTCCTCCTCTTCCTCAAATTTGAAGTTATGTAGATAGACACACTAACCTACTCCTCCAATACACAGACACATAAAAAGGCACACTAGCCTATAGGTATGCCTCCTTTAGATAGATAGGTAGTTAGGTAGATAGATAGATAGATAGATAGATAGATAGATAGATAGATAGATAGATAGAAAGATAGATACATAGGCAGGCAGGAAGATACAGAGACATACAAGTCTCCTCCTCCTCCGTTAGATAAGCAGACGGGCACACACATAGGCTAGCCTCTCCCATCCTCCTCTAGGCAGGCAGTCAGACAGACAGACACACTAGCGTCGGGGTGCGGTCTGTGGACAGGGATCAGCAGCGTTGACCAGGGGCAGGAGTGCCACTGGCGAGTCATAGCGTTTTATCCCATGTCCCACCCTGCCTTGCCTGGGGGTGGCATCCGCTCCCCCAAGTTCACCGGACTCAGACATTTGAAGTCTCCCTGCTTTGGGAGCGGGCGTGCTGAGGTCAGGGGAAGAGTTCAGCGGCAGATATGGAGGCGGCACAGCAGCTAAGGGGGATGCCTCGGGGAGTCGATCATTTTCCTACCATCTCCCCCTCTCCTGGCCTCGGGATGTCCTCTGCTACCCCAGGTGTGCGGGATTTAATTCTCCTTGTCAGCCAGGTCCTGGGAGGCTGCTGCGGTGATCTCTGGGTACAGGGACGTTGAGGGGAGCAGACTACATCGGGTGAGCCGATCAGGTTGCTCCCATCTCCACAAGGGCCTGGCCTGGAAACGGGCTCTCCTGCCCCGGGTTCACAGTATCCATGTTTCCATGTCAGCCTTCGCCCCGAAGGCGGGCCCGGTGTGATAAGGGGCTGCAGTGAGGAGGCGGGTCTGCCCCACCGAGCCCCTGTATTTGCTCAGATCTCCCCCTTGGCCGGTCCTAGGGTTGGTTTCTGCTACCCTAGGTACTCGAGGTGCACATCTCTGTGTTTTCCGGCTCCCGTGAAGCGGGTGTGGGGTGGGGCGCGGCGGGGGTCGGGCTGGGGCTTGGCGCGCGCAGCTATAGAAAGAGCAGAAGCGGCAGGCACGGGCTGCCCTGGCAAGCCTGTGGGTTCCCATCCATTGTCCCCCTCAGACTGCAATGGGGGCACCCTCTGTTGCTTCAGGGTGGCAATTGCCATCCCTCCAGGTGAGTCGAATACTGAGAGGCTTCCTCCATTAGACAGACAGAGAGACAAATAAATAGACAGTCAGACACACTAGCGTCTTCCTCCATTTAGACACAGCCATCTATCCTAACCTCCTCCTCCTCATCCATTATAGAGGGAGACAGAAACATAGACAGACAGACATGCACAAACACACACACACTAGCCTCCTCCTTCTCTTCCAATAGGTAGATAGGTAGATAGACAAACTAACCTCCTCCTCCAACAGACACACAAGTAAAAAGTCACACTTGGCTCCTGCTATGCCTCCACTTGATAGATAGTAAGATAGATAGATAGATAGATAGATAGATAGATAGATAGATAGATAGATAGATAGATAGATAGATAGGCAGGCCAATAGAGAGACCTACTCGCCGGCTGCTCCTCCGTTAGGTAAAACGACAAACACACACGTAGACTAGCCCCTCCCATTCTTAAATATCTAGGCAGTCAGGCTGGTAGTCAGACAGACACACAATCCAGACATGGGTGTTCTGGGGAAGGGGTTTGACGGAAGCGACTGGGGAATAGGGTGCCACTGTCGAGCTAGAGGATATTCTCCCATGTCCCTAGCTGCCTTGCCTGGAGGAGGCATCTGCTCCCCCAAGTTCACCGGACTCAAACCTTTAAAGTCGCCCTGCTCCTGGGAGCGGGCGTGGTGAGGTCAGGGGAAGAGGTCGGCAGCAGAGGCGGAGACAGAGGCTGCACAGCAGCAAACGGGGATGCCTCGGCGGCTTGGTCATTTTCCTCCGAACTCCACCTCTTCTGCCCTCGGGGCGGCCTCTGCTAACCCAGGTTTCCGGGATTGAGTTCTCCTTGTCAGCCAGGTCCTGGGATGCTGGTGAGGTGACTTCAGAGGACAGGGACGTCGTGGGGAGTGGACTGCCTCTGATCAGCCGATCAGTTTGCTCCCATCTCCACAGCGGCCTGGCCTGGGGGCGGCCTCTCCTGCCCCAGGTTCACCGTATGCATGTTTCCATGTCAGCGTCCGCCCTGGAGGCAGGCGCGGTGCGATCAGGGGCTGCAGTGAGTAGTCGGGGCTGCCCCACCGAGCCCCTGTTATTGCTCAGATCTCCCCCTTGGCCGGTTCTAGGGTTGATCTCTGCTACCCTAGGTACACGAGGTGCACATCTTTGCGTATCTTTGCGTTTCCCGGCTCCCGGGAGGCGGGCAGGGGTGGCCTGTGGGCGGGGCGGGGGCGGGGCTGGGGCGGGGCGGTGGCGGAAACCAAGAGGGCAGAAGCAGGAGGCATGGGCTGCCCAGGCAAGCCTGTGGGTTTCTATCCAGTGTCCCCCTCAGCCTGCAGTTGGGGCGTTGGGGCGCCCCCTGCTGCTTCAGGGTGGCAATTGCCATCCCCCCAGGTGGCACGAATACTGGGATTCTTCCTACAGTAGACACACAGAGAGACAAAGAAATAGACAGACAGACACACTAGCCTCTTCCTCCATTTAGAAACAGCCATATATCCTAACCTCCTGCTCTTCATCCATTAAATAGTTAGAAAGATACATACATACTCAGACACACACACACACACACACACACACACACGCCCCCCCCCACACAAACTCTAGCCTCCTCCTGGTCATAAATTACTCAGGTTCATAGACACACTAATCTCCTCCTCCATTAGATAATACTTAGACAAACTTAATAGACTATTTATCTTCCTCCATTAGATACATAGTCAGTGAGATTGATGGATACACACACAAGCCTCTACCTACACATGCTAGAGAGACACACAGATAGCCAGACACACGGGCCTCCTCCTTCTACTCGATTAGATATAAGCTCATACATGGATATCTTATATATAAACAGACACACAGACAGAAATACTAGCCTTCTCCTCCTCCATTAGATGCATATAAAGACTCATAGACTGGCACAGTAGCCTCCTTCCCCTTTACTTACAGATACATAGTAGACAGACCCGCACGCAAACACGCACACGCACACACACTGCCCCCCTCCGCTTGCTCAAATAGGTAGATAGGTAGATAGATACATTAACCTCCTCCTTCAACAGACAAAAAAATAAAAGACACACTAGCCTACTCCTACGCCTCACATAGATAGATAGATAGAGAGAGAGATAGATAGATAGATAGAGAGATAGAGAGATAGAGAGATACATAGATATATATGCAGGCAAGGAGATAGACATGCTAGTCTCCTCTTCCTCCGTTAGATAAACAGACAGACACACACATAGAGTAGCCTCTCCCATCCTCCAATAGATAGGCAGTTAGGCTGGAAGTCAGACAAACAGACTCACTAGAGGCAGGGTGCGGTCTGGGTTGGGGTCGGCGGCGGTGACAGGGAATTAGGATGCCCCTGGCGAGACAGAGGATTTTCTCCCTTGTCCCTAGCTGCCTTGTCTGGGGGGGCCTCCGCTCCTTCAGATTCGTAGGACTCTGCCCGCCTGCCGCCGGGCCTGCTCCCCTGGCGAAGGCGTGGTGAAGGCCTGGGAAGAGATTGGGGACAGAGGAGAGGCAGCACAGCAGTTAAGGGGCATGCCTCGGCGACTTGGTCATTTTGCTCCCATCTCCCCATCTCCTGGGCTCTGGGCAGCATCTACTTCCCAGGTTTGCGGGAGTTAAGTCTTCTTGTCAGCCAGGTCATGGGATGATGGTGAGGTGAGTTCACGGGACAGTTACGTACCAGGGAGTGGACTGCCCAGGTTGAGACGATCAGTTTGCTCACATCTATACAGGGGCTTGGGCTGGGGGCGGTATCTCCTGCCCCAGATTCACAGAATGAATGTTTCCAGGTCCACCTGCCCCCTGGAGGCAGGCGTTCTACGGACAGAGGCTGCAGTGAGGAGGCGGGGCTGCCCCACCCAGCCCCTGTATCAGCTATCATCTCCTCCTTGGCGGTCCAGGGGTCCGTCTCTGGTACCCTGGTACAAGAGGTTAACTCATGTTTTGGCAAGAACCCGGGAGGCGGGCGAGGGGTGGTCAAGGGGCGGGGAGGGGGCGGTGCGGTGGTGGCCAAAGGGAACAAAGAAGCTGGGGCCAAGGGTGGCTAGACAAGCCTGTGAACTTCCAACCTGCGGCAAACTCAGACTGCAGTTGGGGCGCCCCCTGCTGCTTCAGGGTGGCAATTGCCATCCCCCCAGGTGGCACGAATACTGGGATTCTTCCTACAGTAGACACACAGAGAGACAAAGAAATAGACAGACAGACACACTAGCCTCTTCCTCCATTTAGAAACAGCCATATATCCTAACCTCCTCTTCCTCGTGCATTCTATAGGTAGACACATACATACATAGGCAGACACCCACAGACACACACATACACACACTGGCGTCCTACTTCTCCTCACTTAATTAGGTAGTGAGACACACTAATCTCCTCCTCCATTAGATAATAGATCGAGAAACGCAATAGACTCTTCCTCATCCTCCATTAGATAGATAGTGAGATTGACTGATAAACACACTAGCCTCTTTGTTCTCCTGTAGAGGGACAGACAGATAGCCAGACACTTTGGAATCCTTCTTCTTCTCCATTAGATAATAATACAGACAGACTCACAGACACACAGACAGACATACACACTACTCTTCTCCTCCCCTGAGAGTCAGAGAGATAGACACTGTAGCCTCCTTCTTCTCGATTAGATAAACGTACATATATAGATATCTGTTACAGTGACAGAGAGACAGACATACTAGCTTACTCCCCCTCCATTAGGTGCACACATAGACTGATACAAATATACAGTAGAATACCCCCCTTGACTTTCCGGTTCATTGATACACAGACCCGCACGCACACACAGACACACAGACACACACACACACACACACACACACACACACGGTAGCCTCCTCCTCTTCCTCAAATTTGAAGTTATGTAGATAGACACACTAACCTACTCCTCCAATACACAGACACATAAAAAGGCACACTAGCCTATAGGTATGCCTCCTTTAGATAGATAGGTAGTTAGGTAGATAGATAGATAGATAGATAGATAGATAGATAGATAGATAGAAAGATAGATACATAGGCAGGCAGGAAGATACAGAGACATACAAGTCTCCTCCTCCTCCGTTAGATAAGCAGACGGGCACACACATAGGCTAGCCTCTCCCATCCTCCTCTAGGCAGGCAGTCAGACAGACAGACACACTAGCGTCGGGGTGCGGTCTGTGGACAGGGATCAGCAGCGTTGTCCAGGGGCAGGAGTGCCACTGGCGAGTCATAGCGTTTTATCCCATGTCCCACCCTGCCTTGCCTGGGGGTGGCATCCGCTCCCCCAAGTTCACCGGACTCAGACATTTGAAGTCTCCCTGCTTTGGGAGCGGGCGTGCTGAGGTCAGGGGAAGAGTTCAGCGGCAGATATGGAGGCGGCACAGCAGCTAAGGGGGATGCCTCGGGGAGTCGATCATTTTCCTACCATCTCCCCCTCTCCTGGCCTCGGGATGTCCTCTGCTACCCCAGGTGTGCGGGATTTAATTCTCCTTGTCAGCCAGGTCCTGGGAGGCTGCTGCGGTGATCTCTGGGTACAGGGACGTTGAGGGGAGCAGACTACATCGGGTGAGCCGATCAGGTTGCTCCCATCTCCACAAGGGCCTGGCCTGGAAACGGGCTCTCCTGCCCCGGGTTCACAGTATCCATGTTTCCATGTCAGCCTTCGCCCCGAAGGCGGGCCCGGTGTGATAAGGGGCTGCAGTGAGGAGGCGGGTCTGCCCCACCGAGCCCCTGTATTTGCTCAGATCTCCCCCTTGGCCGGTCCTAGGGTTGGTTTCTGCTACCCTAGGTACTCGAGGTGCACATCTCTGTGTTTTCCGGCTCCCGTGAAGCGGGTGTGGGGTGGGGCGCGGCGGGGGTCGGGCTGGGGCTTGGCGCGCGCAGCTATAGAAAGAGCAGAAGCGGCAGGCACGGGCTGCCCTGGCAAGCCTGTGGGTTCCCATCCATTGTCCCCCTCAGACTGCAATGGGGGCACCCTCTGTTGCTTCAGGGTGGCAATTGCCATCCCTCCAGGTGAGTCGAATACTGAGAGGCTTCCTCCATTAGACAGACAGAGAGACAAATAAATAGACAGTCAGACACACTAGCGTCTTCCTCCATTTAGACACAGCCATCTATCCTAACCTCCTCCTCCTCATCCATTATAGAGGGAGACAGAAACATAGACAGACAGACATGCACAAACACACACACACTAGCCTCCTCCTTCTCTTCCAATAGGTAGATAGGTAGATAGACAAACTAACCTCCTCCTCCAACAGACACACAAGTAAAAAGTCACACTTGGCTCCTGCTATGCCTCCACTTGATAGATAGTAAGATAGATAGATAGATAGATAGATAGATAGATAGATAGATAGATAGATAGATAGATAGATAGGCAGGCCAATAGAGAGACCTACTCGCCGGCTGCTCCTCCGTTAGGTAAAACGACAAACACACACGTAGACTAGCCCCTCCCATTCTTAAATATCTAGGCAGTCAGGCTGGTAGTCAGACAGACACACAATCCAGACATGGGTGTTCTGGGGAAGGGGTTTGACGGAAGCGACTGGGGAATAGGGTGCCACTGTCGAGCTAGAGGATATTCTCCCATGTCCCTAGCTGCCTTGCCTGGAGGAGGCATCTGCTCCCCCAAGTTCACCGGACTCAAACCTTTAAAGTCGCCCTGCTCCTGGGAGCGGGCGTGGTGAGGTCAGGGGAAGAGGTCGGCAGCAGAGGCGGAGACAGAGGCTGCACAGCAGCAAACGGGGATGCCTCGGCGGCTTGGTCATTTTCCTCCGAACTCCACCTCTTCTGCCCTCGGGGCGGCCTCTGCTAACCCAGGTTTCCGGGATTGAGTTCTCCTTGTCAGCCAGGTCCTGGGATGCTGGTGAGGTGACTTCAGAGGACAGGGACGTCGTGGGGAGTGGACTGCCTCTGATCAGCCGATCAGTTTGCTCCCATCTCCACAGCGGCCTGGCCTGGGGGCGGCCTCTCCTGCCCCAGGTTCACCGTATGCATGTTTCCATGTCAGCGTCCGCCCTGGAGGCAGGCGCGGTGCGATCAGGGGCTGCAGTGAGTAGTCGGGGCTGCCCCACCGAGCCCCTGTTATTGCTCAGATCTCCCCCTTGGCCGGTTCTAGGGTTGATCTCTGCTACCCTAGGTACACGAGGTGCACATCTTTGCGTATCTTTGCGTTTCCCGGCTCCCGGGAGGCGGGCAGGGGTGGCCTGTGGGCGGGGCGGGGGCGGGGCTGGGGCGGGGCGGTGGCGGAAACCAAGAGGGCAGAAGCAGGAGGCATGGGCTGCCCAGGCAAGCCTGTGGGTTTCTATCCAGTGTCCCCCTCAGCCTGCAGTTGGGGCGTTGGGGCGCCCCCTGCTGCTTCAGGGTGGCAATTGCCATCCCCCCAGGTGGCACGAATACTGGGATTCTTCCTACAGTAGACACACAGAGAGACAAAGAAATAGACAGACAGACACACTAGCCTCTTCCTCCATTTAGAAACAGCCATATATCCTAACCTCCTGCTCTTCATCCATTAAATAGTTAGAAAGATACATACATACTCAGACACACACACACACACACACACACACACACGCCCCCCCACACACAAACTCTAGCCTCCTCCTGGTCATAAATTACTCAGGTTCATAGACACACTAATCTCCTCCTCCATTAGATAATACTTAGACAAACTTAATAGACTATTTATCTTCCTCCATTAGATACATAGTCAGTGAGATTGATGGATACACACACAAGCCTCTACCTACACATGCTAGAGAGACACACAGATAGCCAGACACACGGGCCTCCTCCACTACTCGATTAGATATAAGCTCATACATGGATATCTTATATATAAACAGACACACAGACAGAAATACTAGCCTTCTCCTCCTCCATTAGATGCATATAAAGACTCATAGACTGGCACAGTAGCCTCCTTCCCCTTTACTTACAGATACATAGTAGACAGACCCGCACGCAAACACGCACACGCACACACACTGCCCCCCTCCGCTTGCTCAAATAGGTAGATAGGTAGATAGATACATTAACCTCCTCCTTCAACAGACAAAAAAATAAAAGACACACTAGCCTACTCCTACGCCTCACATAGATAGATAGATAGAGAGAGAGATAGATAGATAGATAGAGAGATAGAGAGATAGAGAGATACATAGATATATATGCAGGCAAGGAGATAGACATGCTAGTCTCCTCTTCCTCCGTTAGATAAACAGACAGACACACACATAGAGTAGCCTCTCCCATCCTCCAATAGATAGGCAGTTAGGCTGGAAGTCAGACAAACAGACTCACTAGAGGCAGGGTGCGGTCTGGGTTGGGGTCGGCGGCGGTGACAGGGAATTAGGATGCCCCTGGCGAGACAGAGGATTTTCTCCCTTGTCCCTAGCTGCCTTGTCTGGGGGGGCCTCCGCTCCTTCAGATTCGTAGGACTCTGCCCGCCTGCCGCCGGGCCTGCTCCCCTGGCGAAGGCGTGGTGAAGGCCTGGGAAGAGATTGGGGACAGAGGAGAGGCAGCACAGCAGTTAAGGGGCATGCCTCGGCGACTTGGTCATTTTGCTCCCATCTCCCCATCTCCTGGGCTCTGGGCAGCATCTACTTCCCAGGTTTGCGGGAGTTAAGTCTTCTTGTCAGCCAGGTCATGGGATGATGGTGAGGTGAGTTCACGGGACAGTTACGTACCAGGGAGTGGACTGCCCAGGTTGAGACGATCAGTTTGCTCACATCTATACAGGGGCTTGGGCTGGGGGCGGTATCTCCTGCCCCAGATTCACAGAATGAATGTTTCCAGGTCCACCTGCCCCCTGGAGGCAGGCGTTCTACGGACAGAGGCTGCAGTGAGGAGGCGGGGCTGCCCCACCCAGCCCCTGTATCAGCTATCATCTCCTCCTTGGCGGTCCAGGGGTCCGTCTCTGGTACCCTGGTACAAGAGGTTAACTCATGTTTTGGCAAGAACCCGGGAGGCGGGCGAGGGGTGGTCAAGGGGCGGGGAGGGGGCGGTGCGGTGGTGGCCAAAGGGAACAAAGAAGCTGGGGCCAAGGGTGGCTAGACAAGCCTGTGAACTTCCAACCTGCGGCAAACTCAGACTGCAGTTGGGGCGCCCCCTGCTGCTTCAGGGTGGCAATTGCCATCCCCCCAGGTGGCACGAATACTGGGATTCTTCCTACAGTAGACACACAGAGAGACAAAGAAATAGACAGACAGACACACTAGCCTCTTCCTCCATTTAGAAACAGCCATATATCCTAACCTCCTCTTCCTCGTGCATTCTATAGGTAGACACATACATACATAGGCAGACACCCACAGACACACACATACACACACTGGCGTCCTACTTCTCCTCACTTAATTAGGTAGTGAGACACACTAATCTCCTCCTCCATTAGATAATAGATCGAGAAACGCAATAGACTCTTCCTCATCCTCCATTAGATAGATAGTGAGATTGACTGATAAACACACTAGCCTCTTTGTTCTCCTGTAGAGGGACAGACAGATAGCCAGACACTTTGGAATCCTTCTTCTTCTCCATTAGATAATAATACAGACAGACTCACAGACACACAGACAGACATACACACTACTCTTCTCCTCCCCTGAGAGTCAGAGAGATAGACACTGTAGCCTCCTTCTTCTCGATTAGATAAACGTACATATATAGATATCTGTTACAGTGACAGAGAGACAGACATACTAGCTTACTCCCCCTCCATTAGGTGCACACATAGACTGATACAAATATACAGTAGAATACCCCCCTTGACTTTCCGGTTCATTGATACACAGACCCGCACGCACACACAGACACACAGACACACACACACACACACACACACACACACACGGTAGCCTCCTCCTCTTCCTCAAATTTGAAGTTATGTAGATAGACACACTAACCTACTCCTCCAATACACAGACACATAAAAAGGCACACTAGCCTATAGGTATGCCTCCTTTAGATAGATAGGTAGTTAGGTAGATAGATAGATAGATAGATAGATAGATAGATAGATAGATAGATAGAAAGATAGATACATAGGCAGGCAGGAAGATACAGAGACATACAAGTCTCCTCCTCCTCCGTTAGATAAGCAGACGGGCACACACATAGGCTAGCCTCTCCCATCCTCCTCTAGGCAGGCAGTCAGACAGACAGACACACTAGCGTCGGGGTGCGGTCTGTGGACAGGGATCAGCAGCGTTGTCCAGGGGCAGGAGTGCCACTGGCGAGTCATAGCGTTTTATCCCATGTCCCACCCTGCCTTGCCTGGGGGTGGCATCCGCTCCCCCAAGTTCACCGGACTCAGACATTTGAAGTCTCCCTGCTTTGGGAGCGGGCGTGCTGAGGTCAGGGGAAGAGTTCAGCGGCAGATATGGAGGCGGCACAGCAGCTAAGGGGGATGCCTCGGGGAGTCGATCATTTTCCTACCATCTCCCCCTCTCCTGGCCTCGGGATGTCCTCTGCTACCCCAGGTGTGCGGGATTTAATTCTCCTTGTCAGCCAGGTCCTGGGAGGCTGCTGCGGTGATCTCTGGGTACAGGGACGTTGAGGGGAGCAGACTACATCGGGTGAGCCGATCAGGTTGCTCCCATCTCCACAAGGGCCTGGCCTGGAAACGGGCTCTCCTGCCCCGGGTTCACAGTATCCATGTTTCCATGTCAGCCTTCGCCCCGAAGGCGGGCCCGGTGTGATAAGGGGCTGCAGTGAGGAGGCGGGTCTGCCCCACCGAGCCCCTGTATTTGCTCAGATCTCCCCCTTGGCCGGTCCTAGGGTTGGTTTCTGCTACCCTAGGTACTCGAGGTGCACATCTCTGTGTTTTCCGGCTCCCGTGAAGCGGGTGTGGGGTGGGGCGCGGCGGGGGTCGGGCTGGGGCTTGGCGCGCGCAGCTATAGAAAGAGCAGAAGCGGCAGGCACGGGCTGCCCTGGCAAGCCTGTGGGTTCCCATCCATTGTCCCCCTCAGACTGCAATGGGGGCACCCTCTGTTGCTTCAGGGTGGCAATTGCCATCCCTCCAGGTGAGTCGAATACTGAGAGGCTTCCTCCATTAGACAGACAGAGAGACAAATAAATAGACAGTCAGACACACTAGCGTCTTCCTCCATTTAGACACAGCCATCTATCCTAACCTCCTCCTCCTCATCCATTATAGAGGGAGACAGAAACATAGACAGACAGACATGCACAAACACACACACACTAGCCTCCTCCTTCTCTTCCAATAGGTAGATAGGTAGATAGACAAACTAACCTCCTCCTCCAACAGACACACAAGTAAAAAGTCACACTTGGCTCCTGCTATGCCTCCACTTGATAGATAGTAAGATAGATAGATAGATAGATAGATAGATAGATAGATAGATAGATAGATAGATAGATAGATAGATAGATAGGCAGGCCAATAGAGAGACCTACTCGCCGGCTGCTCCTCCGTTAGGTAAAACGACAGACACACACGTAGACTAGCCCCTCCCATTCTTAAATATCTAGGCAGTCAGGCTGGTAGTCAGACAGACACACAATCCAGACATGGGTGTTCTGGGGAAGGGGTTTGACGGAAGCGACTGGGGAATAGGGTGCCACTGTCGAGCTAGAGGATATTCTCCCATGTCCCTAGCTGCCTTGCCTGGAGGAGGCATCTGCTCCCCCAAGTTCACCGGACTCAAACCTTTAAAGTCGCCCTGCTCCTGGGAGCGGGCGTGGTGAGGTCAGGGGAAGAGGTCGGCAGCAGAGGCGGAGACAGAGGCTGCACAGCAGCAAACGGGGATGCCTCGGCGGCTTGGTCATTTTCCTCCGAACTCCACCTCTTCTGCCCTCGGGGCGGCCTCTGCTAACCCAGGTTTCCGGGATTGAGTTCTCCTTGTCAGCCAGGTCCTGGGATGCTGGTGAGGTGACTTCAGAGGACAGGGACGTCGTGGGGAGTGGACTGCCTCTGATCAGCCGATCAGTTTGCTCCCATCTCCACAGCGGCCTGGCCTGGGGGCGGCCTCTCCTGCCCCAGGTTCACCGTATGCATGTTTCCATGTCAGCGTCCGCCCTGGAGGCAGGCGCGGTGCGATCAGGGGCTGCAGTGAGTAGTCGGGGCTGCCCCACCGAGCCCCTGTTATTGCTCAGATCTCCCCCTTGGCCGGTTCTAGGGTTGATCTCTGCTACCCTAGGTACACGAGGTGCACATCTTTGCGTATCTTTGCGTTTCCCGGCTCCCGGGAGGCGGGCAGGGGTGGCCTGTGGGCGGGGCGGGGGCGGGGCTGGGGCGGGGCGGTGGCGGAAACCAAGAGGGCAGAAGCAGGAGGCATGGGCTGCCCAGGCAAGCCTGTGGGTTTCTATCCAGTGTCCCCCTCAGCCTGCAGTTGGGGCGTTGGGGCGCCCCCTGCTGCTTCAGGGTGGCAATTGCCATCCCCCCAGGTGGCACGAATACTGGGATTCTTCCTACAGTAGACACACAGAGAGACAAACTAATAGACAGACAGACACACTAGCCTCTTCCTCCATTTAGAAACAGCCATATATCCTAACCTCCTGCTCTTCATCCATTAAATAGTTAGAAAGATACATACATACTCAGACACACACACACACACACACACACACACACACGCCCCCCCCCACACAAACTCTAGCCTCCTCCTGGTCATAAATTACTCAGGTTCATAGACACACTAATCTCCTCCTCCATTAGATAATACTTAGACAAACTTAATAGACTATTTATCTTCCTCCATTAGATACATAGTCAGTGAGATTGATGGATACACACACAAGCCTCTACCTACACATGCTAGAGAGACACACAGATAGCCAGACACACGGGCCTCCTCCACTACTCGATTAGATATAAGCTCATACATGGATATCTTATATATAAACAGACACACAGACAGAAATACTAGCCTTCTCCTCCTCCATTAGATGCATATAAAGACTCATAGACTGGCACAGTAGCCTCCTTCCCCTTTACTTACAGATACATAGTAGACAGACCCGCACGCAAACACGCACACGCACACACACTGCCCCCCTCCGCTTGCTCAAATAGGTAGATAGGTAGATAGATACATTAACCTCCTCCTTCAACAGACAAAAAAATAAAAGACACACTAGCCTACTCCTACGCCTCACATAGATAGATAGATAGAGAGAGAGATAGATAGATAGAGAGATAGAGAGATAGAGAGATACATAGATATATATGCAGGCAAGGAGATAGACATGCTAGTCTCCTCTTCCTCCGTTAGATAAACAGACAGACACACACATAGAGTAGCCTCTCCCATCCTCCAATAGATAGGCAGTTAGGCTGGAAGTCAGACAAACAGACTCACTAGAGGCAGGGTGCGGTCTGGGTTGGGGTCGGCGGCGGTGACAGGGAATTAGGATGCCCCTGGCGAGACAGAGGATTTTCTCCCTTGTCCCTAGCTGCCTTGTCTGGGGGGGCCTCCGCTCCTTCAGATTCGTAGGACTCTGCCCGCCTGCCGCCGGGCCTGCTCCCCTGGCGAAGGCGTGGTGAAGGCCTGGGAAGAGATTGGGGACAGAGGAGAGGCAGCACAGCAGTTAAGGGGCATGCCTCGGCGACTTGGTCATTTTGCTCCCATCTCCCCATCTCCTGGGCTCTGGGCAGCATCTACTTCCCAGGTTTGCGGGAGTTAAGTCTTCTTGTCAGCCAGGTCATGGGATGATGGTGAGGTGAGTTCACGGGACAGTTACGTACCAGGGAGTGGACTGCCCAGGTTGAGACGATCAGTTTGCTCACATCTATACAGGGGCTTGGGCTGGGGGCGGTATCTCCTGCCCCAGATTCACAGAATGAATGTTTCCAGGTCCACCTGCCCCCTGGAGGCAGGCGTTCTACGGACAGAGGCTGCAGTGAGGAGGCGGGGCTGCCCCACCCAGCCCCTGTATCAGCTATCATCTCCTCCTTGGCGGTCCAGGGGTCCGTCTCTGGTACCCTGGTACAAGAGGTTAACTCATGTTTTGGCAAGAACCCGGGAGGCGGGCGAGGGGTGGTCAAGGGGCGGGGAGGGGGCGGTGCGGTGGTGGCCAAAGGGAACAAAGAAGCTGGGGCCAAGGGTGGCTAGACAAGCCTGTGAACTTCCAACCTGCGGCAAACTCAGACTGCAGTTGGGGCGCCCCCTGCTGCTTCAGGGTGGCAATTGCCATCCCCCCAGGTGGCACGAATACTGGGATTCTTCCTACAGTAGACACACAGAGAGACAAAGAAATAGACAGACAGACACACTAGCCTCTTCCTCCATTTAGAAACAGCCATATATCCTAACCTCCTCTTCCTCGTGCATTCTATAGGTAGACACATACATACATAGGCAGACACCCACAGACACACACATACACACACTGGCGTCCTACTTCTCCTCACTTAATTAGGTAGTGAGACACACTAATCTCCTCCTCCATTAGATAATAGATCGAGAAACGCAATAGACTCTTCCTCATCCTCCATTAGATAGATAGTGAGATTGACTGATAAACACACTAGCCTCTTTGTTCTCCTGTAGAGGGACAGACAGATAGCCAGACACTTTGGAATCCTTCTTCTTCTCCATTAGATAATAATACAGACAGACTCACAGACACACAGACAGACATACACACTACTCTTCTCCTCCCCTGAGAGTCAGAGAGATAGACACTGTAGCCTCCTTCTTCTCGATTAGATAAACGTACATATATAGATATCTGTTACAGTGACAGAGAGACAGACATACTAGCTTACTCCCCCTCCATTAGGTGCACACATAGACTGATACAAATATACAGTAGAATACCCCCCTTGACTTTCCGGTTCATTGATACACAGACCCGCACGCACACACAGACACACAGACACACACACACACACACACACACACACACACGGTAGCCTCCTCCTCTTCCTCAAATTTGAAGTTATGTAGATAGACACACTAACCTACTCCTCCAATACACAGACACATAAAAAGGCACACTAGCCTATAGGTATGCCTCCTTTAGATAGATAGGTAGTTAGGTAGATAGATAGATAGATAGATAGATAGATAGATAGATAGATAGATAGAAAGATAGATACATAGGCAGGCAGGAAGATACAGAGACATACAAGTCTCCTCCTCCTCCGTTAGATAAGCAGACGGGCACACACATAGGCTAGCCTCTCCCATCCTCCTCTAGGCAGGCAGTCAGACAGACAGACACACTAGCGTCGGGGTGCGGTCTGTGGACAGGGATCAGCAGCGTTGTCCAGGGGCAGGAGTGCCACTGGCGAGTCATAGCGTTTTATCCCATGTCCCACCCTGCCTTGCCTGGGGGTGGCATCCGCTCCCCCAAGTTCACCGGACTCAGACATTTGAAGTCTCCCTGCTTTGGGAGCGGGCGTGCTGAGGTCAGGGGAAGAGTTCAGCGGCAGATATGGAGGCGGCACAGCAGCTAAGGGGGATGCCTCGGGGAGTCGATCATTTTCCTACCATCTCCCCCTCTCCTGGCCTCGGGATGTCCTCTGCTACCCCAGGTGTGCGGGATTTAATTCTCCTTGTCAGCCAGGTCCTGGGAGGCTGCTGCGGTGATCTCTGGGTACAGGGACGTTGAGGGGAGCAGACTACATCGGGTGAGCCGATCAGGTTGCTCCCATCTCCACAAGGGCCTGGCCTGGAAACGGGCTCTCCTGCCCCGGGTTCACAGTATCCATGTTTCCATGTCAGCCTTCGCCCCGAAGGCGGGCCCGGTGTGATAAGGGGCTGCAGTGAGGAGGCGGGTCTGCCCCACCGAGCCCCTGTATTTGCTCAGATCTCCCCCTTGGCCGGTCCTAGGGTTGGTTTCTGCTACCCTAGGTACTCGAGGTGCACATCTCTGTGTTTTCCGGCTCCCGTGAAGCGGGTGTGGGGTGGGGCGCGGCGGGGGTCGGGCTGGGGCTTGGCGCGCGCAGCTATAGAAAGAGCAGAAGCGGCAGGCACGGGCTGCCCTGGCAAGCCTGTGGGTTCCCATCCATTGTCCCCCTCAGACTGCAATGGGGGCACCCTCTGTTGCTTCAGGGTGGCAATTGCCATCCCTCCAGGTGAGTCGAATACTGAGAGGCTTCCTCCATTAGACAGACAGAGAGACAAATAAATAGACAGTCAGACACACTAGCGTCTTCCTCCATTTAGACACAGCCATCTATCCTAACCTCCTCCTCCTCATCCATTATAGAGGGAGACAGAAACATAGACAGACAGACATGCACAAACACACACACACTAGCCTCCTCCTTCTCTTCCAATAGGTAGATAGGTAGATAGACAAACTAACCTCCTCCTCCAACAGACACACAAGTAAAAAGTCACACTTGGCTCCTGCTATGCCTCCACTTGATAGATAGTAAGATAGATAGATAGATAGATAGATAGATAGATAGATAGATAGATAGATAGATAGATAGATAGGCAGGCCAATAGAGAGACCTACTCGCCGGCTGCTCCTCCGTTAGGTAAAACGACAGACACACACGTAGACTAGCCCCTCCCATTCTTAAATATCTAGGCAGTCAGGCTGGTAGTCAGACAGACACACAATCCAGACATGGGTGTTCTGGGGAAGGGGTTTGACGGAAGCGACTGGGGAATAGGGTGCCACTGTCGAGCTAGAGGATATTCTCCCATGTCCCTAGCTGCCTTGCCTGGAGGAGGCATCTGCTCCCCCAAGTTCACCGGACTCAAACCTTTAAAGTCGCCCTGCTCCTGGGAGCGGGCGTGGTGAGGTCAGGGGAAGAGGTCGGCAGCAGAGGCGGAGACAGAGGCTGCACAGCAGCAAACGGGGATGCCTCGGCGGCTTGGTCATTTTCCTCCGAACTCCACCTCTTCTGCCCTCGGGGCGGCCTCTGCTAACCCAGGTTTCCGGGATTGAGTTCTCCTTGTCAGCCAGGTCCTGGGATGCTGGTGAGGTGACTTCAGAGGACAGGGACGTCGTGGGGAGTGGACTGCCTCTGATCAGCCGATCAGTTTGCTCCCATCTCCACAGCGGCCTGGCCTGGGGGCGGCCTCTCCTGCCCCAGGTTCACCGTATGCATGTTTCCATGTCAGCGTCCGCCCTGGAGGCAGGCGCGGTGCGATCAGGGGCTGCAGTGAGTAGTCGGGGCTGCCCCACCGAGCCCCTGTTATTGCTCAGATCTCCCCCTTGGCCGGTTCTAGGGTTGATCTCTGCTACCCTAGGTACACGAGGTGCACATCTTTGCGTATCTTTGCGTTTCCCGGCTCCCGGGAGGCGGGCAGGGGTGGCCTGTGGGCGGGGCGGGGGCGGGGCTGGGGCGGGGCGGTGGCGGAAACCAAGAGGGCAGAAGCAGGAGGCATGGGCTGCCCAGGCAAGCCTGTGGGTTTCTATCCAGTGTCCCCCTCAGCCTGCAGTTGGGGCGTTGGGGCGCCCCCTGCTGCTTCAGGGTGGCAATTGCCATCCCCCCAGGTGGCACGAATACTGGGATTCTTCCTACAGTAGACACACAGAGAGACAAAGAAATAGACAGACAGACACACTAGCCTCTTCCTCCATTTAGAAACAGCCATATATCCTAACCTCCTGCTCTTCATCCATTAAATAGTTAGAAAGATACATACATACTCAGACACACACACACACACACACACACACACACACGCCCCCCCCCACACAAACTCTAGCCTCCTCCTGGTCATAAATTACTCAGGTTCATAGACACACTAATCTCCTCCTCCATTAGATAATACTTAGACAAACTTAATAGACTATTTATCTTCCTCCATTAGATACATAGTCAGTGAGATTGATGGATACACACACAAGCCTCTACCTACACATGCTAGAGAGACACACAGATAGCCAGACACACGGGCCTCCTCCACTACTCGATTAGATATAAGCTCATACATGGATATCTTATATATAAACAGACACACAGACAGAAATACTAGCCTTCTCCTCCTCCATTAGATGCATATAAAGACTCATAGACTGGCACAGTAGCCTCCTTCCCCTTTACTTACAGATACATAGTAGACAGACCCGCACGCAAACACGCACACGCACACACACTGCCCCCCTCCGCTTGCTCAAATAGGTAGATAGGTAGATAGATACATTAACCTCCTCCTTCAACAGACAAAAAAATAAAAGACACACTAGCCTACTCCTACGCCTCACATAGATAGATAGATAGAGAGAGAGATAGATAGATAGAGAGATAGAGAGATAGAGAGATACATAGATATATATGCAGGCAAGGAGATAGACATGCTAGTCTCCTCTTCCTCCGTTAGATAAACAGACAGACACACACATAGAGTAGCCTCTCCCATCCTCCAATAGATAGGCAGTTAGGCTGGAAGTCAGACAAACAGACTCACTAGAGGCAGGGTGCGGTCTGGGTTGGGGTCGGCGGCGGTGACAGGGAATTAGGATGCCCCTGGCGAGACAGAGGATTTTCTCCCTTGTCCCTAGCTGCCTTGTCTGGGGGGGCCTCCGCTCCTTCAGATTCGTAGGACTCTGCCCGCCTGCCGCCGGGCCTGCTCCCCTGGCGAAGGCGTGGTGAAGGCCTGGGAAGAGATTGGGGACAGAGGAGAGGCAGCACAGCAGTTAAGGGGCATGCCTCGGCGACTTGGTCATTTTGCTCCCATCTCCCCATCTCCTGGGCTCTGGGCAGCATCTACTTCCCAGGTTTGCGGGAGTTAAGTCTTCTTGTCAGCCAGGTCATGGGATGATGGTGAGGTGAGTTCACGGGACAGTTACGTACCAGGGAGTGGACTGCCCAGGTTGAGACGATCAGTTTGCTCACATCTATACAGGGGCTTGGGCTGGGGGCGGTATCTCCTGCCCCAGATTCACAGAATGAATGTTTCCAGGTCCACCTGCCCCCTGGAGGCAGGCGTTCTACGGACAGAGGCTGCAGTGAGGAGGCGGGGCTGCCCCACCCAGCCCCTGTATCAGCTATCATCTCCTCCTTGGCGGTCCAGGGGTCCGTCTCTGGTACCCTGGTACAAGAGGTTAACTCATGTTTTGGCAAGAACCCGGGAGGCGGGCGAGGGGTGGTCAAGGGGCGGGGAGGGGGCGGTGCGGTGGTGGCCAAAGGGAACAAAGAAGCTGGGGCCAAGGGTGGCTAGACAAGCCTGTGAACTTCCAACCTGCGGCAAACTCAGACTGCAGTTGGGGCGCCCCCTGCTGCTTCAGGGTGGCAATTGCCATCCCCCCAGGTGGCACGAATACTGGGATTCTTCCTACAGTAGACACACAGAGAGACAAAGAAATAGACAGACAGACACACTAGCCTCTTCCTCCATTTAGAAACAGCCATATATCCTAACCTCCTCTTCCTCGTGCATTCTATAGGTAGACACATACATACATAGGCAGACACCCACAGACACACACATACACACACTGGCGTCCTACTTCTCCTCACTTAATTAGGTAGTGAGACACACTAATCTCCTCCTCCATTAGATAATAGATCGAGAAACGCAATAGACTCTTCCTCATCCTCCATTAGATAGATAGTGAGATTGACTGATAAACACACTAGCCTCTTTGTTCTCCTGTAGAGGGACAGACAGATAGCCAGACACTTTGGAATCCTTCTTCTTCTCCATTAGATAATAATACAGACAGACTCACAGACACACAGACAGACATACACACTACTCTTCTCCTCCCCTGAGAGTCAGAGAGATAGACACTGTAGCCTCCTTCTTCTCGATTAGATAAACGTACATATATAGATATCTGTTACAGTGACAGAGAGACAGACATACTAGCTTACTCCCCCTCCATTAGGTGCACACATAGACTGATACAAATATACAGTAGAATACCCCCCTTGACTTTCCGGTTCATTGATACACAGACCCGCACGCACACACAGACACACAGACACACACACACACAGACACACACACACACACACACACACACACACACACACACACACGGTAGCCTCCTCCTCTTCCTCAAATTTGAAGTTATGTAGATAGACACACTAACCTACTCCTCCAATACACAGACACATAAAAAGGCACACTAGCCTATAGGTATGCCTCCTTTAGATAGATAGGTAGTTAGGTAGATAGATAGATAGATAGATAGATAGATAGATAGATAGATAGATAGATAGATAGATAGAAAGATAGATACATAGGCAGGCAGGAAGATACAGAGACATACAAGTCTCCTCCTCCTCCGTTAGATAAGCAGACGGGCACACACATAGGCTAGCCTCTCCCATCCTCCTCTAGGCAGGCAGTCAGACAGACAGACACACTAGCGTCGGGGTGCGGTCTGTGGACAGGGATCAGCAGCGTTGACCAGGGGCAGGAGTGCCACTGGCGAGTCATAGCGTTTTATCCCATGTCCCACCCTGCCTTGCCTGGGGGTGGCATCCGCTCCCCCAAGTTCACCGGACTCAGACATTTGAAGTCTCCCTGCTTTGGGAGCGGGCGTGCTGAGGTCAGGGGAAGAGTTCAGCGGCAGATATGGAGGCGGCACAGCAGCTAAGGGGGATGCCTCGGGGAGTCGATCATTTTCCTACCATCTCCCCCTCTCCTGGCCTCGGGATGTCCTCTGCTACCCCAGGTGTGCGGGATTTAATTCTCCTTGTCAGCCAGGTCCTGGGAGGCTGCTGCGGTGATCTCTGGGTACAGGGACGTTGAGGGGAGCAGACTACATCGGGTGAGCCGATCAGGTTGCTCCCATCTCCACAAGGGCCTGGCCTGGAAACGGGCTCTCCTGCCCCGGGTTCACAGTATCCATGTTTCCATGTCAGCCTTCGCCCCGAAGGCGGGCCCGGTGTGATAAGGGG
The DNA here is from genome assembly GCF_048564905.1 of Vicugna pacos. Lineage (NCBI taxonomy): Eukaryota > Metazoa > Chordata > Mammalia > Artiodactyla > Camelidae > Vicugna > Vicugna pacos. The sequence goes on along the minus strand of NW_027328806.1, from coordinate 244,640 downwards.
CTGCAGTGAGGAGGCGGGTCTGCCCCACCGAGCCCCTGTATTTGCTCAGATCTCCCCCTTGGCCGGTCCTAGGGTTGGTTTCTGCTACCCTAGGTACTCGAGGTGCACATCTCTGTGTTTTCCGGCTCCCGTGAAGCGGGTGTGGGGTGGGGCGCGGCGGGGGTCGGGCTGGGGCTTGGCGCGCGCAGCTATAGAAAGAGCAGAAGCGGCAGGCACGGGCTGCCCTGGCAAGCCTGTGGGTTCCCATCCATTGTCCCCCTCAGACTGCAATGGGGGCACCCTCTGTTGCTTCAGGGTGGCAATTGCCATCCCTCCAGGTGAGTCGAATACTGAGAGGCTTCCTCCATTAGACAGACAGAGAGACAAATAAATAGACAGTCAGACACACTAGCGTCTTCCTCCATTTAGACACAGCCATCTATCCTAACCTCCTCCTCCTCATCCATTATAGAGGGAGACAGAAACATAGACAGACAGACATGCACAAACACACACACACTAGCCTCCTCCTTCTCTTCCAATAGGTAGATAGGTAGATAGACAAACTAACCTCCTCCTCCAACAGACACACAAGTAAAAAGTCACACTTGGCTCCTGCTATGCCTCCACTTGATAGATAGTAAGATAGATAGATAGATAGATAGATAGATAGATAGATAGATAGATAGATAGATAGATAGATAGATAGGCAGGCCAATAGAGAGACCTACTCGCCGGCTGCTCCTCCGTTAGGTAAAACGACAAACACACACGTAGACTAGCCCCTCCCATTCTTAAATATCTAGGCAGTCAGGCTGGTAGTCAGACAGACACACAATCCAGACATGGGTGTTCTGGGGAAGGGGTTTGACGGAAGCGACTGGGGAATAGGGTGCCACTGTCGAGCTAGAGGATATTCTCCCATGTCCCTAGCTGCCTTGCCTGGAGGAGGCATCTGCTCCCCCAAGTTCACCGGACTCAAACCTTTAAAGTCGCCCTGCTCCTGGGAGCGGGCGTGGTGAGGTCAGGGGAAGAGGTCGGCAGCAGAGGCGGAGACAGAGGCTGCACAGCAGCAAACGGGGATGCCTCGGCGGCTTGGTCATTTTCCTCCGAACTCCACCTCTTCTGCCCTCGGGGCGGCCTCTGCTAACCCAGGTTTCCGGGATTGAGTTCTCCTTGTCAGCCAGGTCCTGGGATGCTGGTGAGGTGACTTCAGAGGACAGGGACGTCGTGGGGAGTGGACTGCCTCTGATCAGCCGATCAGTTTGCTCCCATCTCCACAGCGGCCTGGCCTGGGGGCGGCCTCTCCTGCCCCAGGTTCACCGTATGCATGTTTCCATGTCAGCGTCCGCCCTGGAGGCAGGCGCGGTGCGATCAGGGGCTGCAGTGAGTAGTCGGGGCTGCCCCACCGAGCCCCTGTTATTGCTCAGATCTCCCCCTTGGCCGGTTCTAGGGTTGATCTCTGCTACCCTAGGTACACGAGGTGCACATCTTTGCGTATCTTTGCGTTTCCCGGCTCCCGGGAGGCGGGCAGGGGTGGCCTGTGGGCGGGGCGGGGGCGGGGCTGGGGCGGGGCGGTGGCGGAAACCAAGAGGGCAGAAGCAGGAGGCATGGGCTGCCCAGGCAAGCCTGTGGGTTTCTATCCAGTGTCCCCCTCAGCCTGCAGTTGGGGCGTTGGGGCGCCCCCTGCTGCTTCAGGGTGGCAATTGCCATCCCCCCAGGTGGCACGAATACTGGGATTCTTCCTACAGTAGACACACAGAGAGACAAAGAAATAGACAGACAGACACACTAGCCTCTTCCTCCATTTAGAAACAGCCATATATCCTAACCTCCTGCTCTTCATCCATTAAATAGTTAGAAAGATACATACATACTCAGACACACACACACACACACACACACACACACGCCCCCCCCCACACAAACTCTAGCCTCCTCCTGGTCATAAATTACTCAGGTTCATAGACACACTAATCTCCTCCTCCATTAGATAATACTTAGACAAACTTAATAGACTATTTATCTTCCTCCATTAGATACATAGTCAGTGAGATTGATGGATACACACACAAGCCTCTACCTACACATGCTAGAGAGACACACAGATAGCCAGACACACGGGCCTCCTCCTTCTACTCGATTAGATATAAGCTCATACATGGATATCTTATATATAAACAGACACACAGACAGAAATACTAGCCTTCTCCTCCTCCATTAGATGCATATAAAGACTCATAGACTGGCACAGTAGCCTCCTTCCCCTTTACTTACAGATACATAGTAGACAGACCCGCACGCAAACACGCACACGCACACACACTGCCCCCCTCCGCTTGCTCAAATAGGTAGATAGGTAGATAGATACATTAACCTCCTCCTTCAACAGACAAAAAAATAAAAGACACACTAGCCTACTCCTACGCCTCACATAGATAGATAGATAGAGAGAGAGATAGATAGATAGAGAGATAGAGAGATAGAGAGATACATAGATATATATGCAGGCAAGGAGATAGACATGCTAGTCTCCTCTTCCTCCGTTAGATAAACAGACAGACACACACATAGAGTAGCCTCTCCCATCCTCCAATAGATAGGCAGTTAGGCTGGAAGTCAGACAAACAGACTCACTAGAGGCAGGGTGCGGTCTGGGTTGGGGTCGGCGGCGGTGACAGGGAATTAGGATGCCCCTGGCGAGACAGAGGATTTTCTCCCTTGTCCCTAGCTGCCTTGTCTGGGGGGGCCTCCGCTCCTTCAGATTCGTAGGACTCTGCCCGCCTGCCGCCGGGCCTGCTCCCCTGGCGAAGGCGTGGTGAAGGCCTGGGAAGAGATTGGGGACAGAGGAGAGGCAGCACAGCAGTTAAGGGGCATGCCTCGGCGACTTGGTCATTTTGCTCCCATCTCCCCATCTCCTGGGCTCTGGGCAGCATCTACTTCCCAGGTTTGCGGGAGTTAAGTCTTCTTGTCAGCCAGGTCATGGGATGATGGTGAGGTGAGTTCACGGGACAGTTACGTACCAGGGAGTGGACTGCCCAGGTTGAGACGATCAGTTTGCTCACATCTATACAGGGGCTTGGGCTGGGGGCGGTATCTCCTGCCCCAGATTCACAGAATGAATGTTTCCAGGTCCACCTGCCCCCTGGAGGCAGGCGTTCTACGGACAGAGGCTGCAGTGAGGAGGCGGGGCTGCCCCACCCAGCCCCTGTATCAGCTATCATCTCCTCCTTGGCGGTCCAGGGGTCCGTCTCTGGTACCCTGGTACAAGAGGTTAACTCATGTTTTGGCAAGAACCCGGGAGGCGGGCGAGGGGTGGTCAAGGGGCGGGGAGGGGGCGGTGCGGTGGTGGCCAAAGGGAACAAAGAAGCTGGGGCCAAGGGTGGCTAGACAAGCCTGTGAACTTCCAACCTGCGGCAAACTCAGACTGCAGTTGGGGCGCCCCCTGCTGCTTCAGGGTGGCAATTGCCATCCCCCCAGGTGGCACGAATACTGGGATTCTTCCTACAGTAGACACACAGAGAGACAAAGAAATAGACAGACAGACACACTAGCCTCTTCCTCCATTTAGAAACAGCCATATATCCTAACCTCCTCTTCCTCATGCATTCTATAGGTAGACACATACATACATAGGCAGACACCCACAGACACACACATACACACACTGGCGTCCTACTTCTCCTCACTTAATTAGGTAGTGAGACACACTAATCTCCTCCTCCATTAGATAATAGATCGAGAAACGCAATAGACTCTTCCTCATCCTCCATTAGATAGATAGTGAGATTGACTGATAAACACACTAGCCTCTTTGTTCTCCTGTAGAGGGACAGACAGATAGCCAGACACTTTGGAATCCTTCTTCTTCTCCATTAGATAATAATACAGACAGACTCACAGACACACAGACAGACATACACACTACTCTTCTCCTCCCCTGAGAGTCAGAGAGATAGACACTGTAGCCTCCTTCTTCTCGATTAGATAAACGTACATATATAGATATCTGTTACAGTGACAGAGAGACAGACATACTAGCTTACTCCCCCTCCATTAGGTGCACACATAGACTGATACAAATATACAGTAGAATACCCCCCTTGACTTTCCGGTTCATTGATACACAGACCCGCACGCACACACAGACACACAGACACACAGACACACACACACACACACACACACGGTAGCCTCCTCCTCTTCCTCAAATTTGAAGTTATGTAGATAGACACACTAACCTACTCCTCCAATACACAGACACATAAAAAGGCACACTAGCCTATAGGTATGCCTCCTTTAGATAGATAGGTAGTTAGGTAGATAGATAGATAGATAGATAGATAGATAGATAGATAGATAGATAGAAAGATAGATACATAGGCAGGCAGGAAGATACAGAGACATACAAGTCTCCTCCTCCTCCGTTAGATAAGCAGACGGGCACACACATAGGCTAGCCTCTCCCATCCTCCTCTAGGCAGGCAGTCAGACAGACAGACACACTAGCGTCGGGGTGCGGTCTGTGGACAGGGATCAGCAGCGTTGTCCAGGGGCAGGAGTGCCACTGGCGAGTCATAGCGTTTTATCCCATGTCCCACCCTGCCTTGCCTGGGGGTGGCATCCGCTCCCCCAAGTTCACCGGACTCAGACATTTGAAGTCTCCCTGCTTTGGGAGCGGGCGTGCTGAGGTCAGGGGAAGAGTTCAGCGGCAGATATGGAGGCGGCACAGCAGCTAAGGGGGATGCCTCGGGGAGTCGATCATTTTCCTACCATCTCCCCCTCTCCTGGCCTCGGGATGTCCTCTGCTACCCCAGGTGTGCGGGATTTAATTCTCCTTGTCAGCCAGGTCCTGGGAGGCTGCTGCGGTGATCTCTGGGTACAGGGACGTTGAGGGGAGCAGACTACATCGGGTGAGCCGATCAGGTTGCTCCCATCTCCACAAGGGCCTGGCCTGGAAACGGGCTCTCCTGCCCCGGGTTCACAGTATCCATGTTTCCATGTCAGCCTTCGCCCCGAAGGCGGGCCCGGTGTGATAAGGGGCTGCAGTGAGGAGGCGGGTCTGCCCCACCGAGCCCCTGTATTTGCTCAGATCTCCCCCTTGGCCGGTCCTAGGGTTGGTTTCTGCTACCCTAGGTACTCGAGGTGCACATCTCTGTGTTTTCCGGCTCCCGTGAAGCGGGTGTGGGGTGGGGCGCGGCGGGGGTCGGGCTGGGGCTTGGCGCGCGCAGCTATAGAAAGAGCAGAAGCGGCAGGCACGGGCTGCCCTGGCAAGCCTGTGGGTTCCCATCCATTGTCCCCCTCAGACTGCAATGGGGGCACCCTCTGTTGCTTCAGGGTGGCAATTGCCATCCCTCCAGGTGAGTCGAATACTGAGAGGCTTCCTCCATTAGACAGACAGAGAGACAAATAAATAGACAGTCAGACACACTAGCGTCTTCCTCCATTTAGACACAGCCATCTATCCTAACCTCCTCCTCCTCATCCATTATAGAGGGAGACAGAAACATAGACAGACAGACATGCACAAACACACACACACTAGCCTCCTCCTTCTCTTCCAATAGGTAGATAGGTAGATAGACAAACTAACCTCCTCCTCCAACAGACACACAAGTAAAAAGTCACACTTGGCTCCTGCTATGCCTCCACTTGATAGATAGATAGATAGATAGATAGATAGATAGATAGATAGATAGATAGATAGGCAGGCCAATAGAGAGACCTACTCGCCGGCTGCTCCTCCGTTAGGTAAAACGACAGACACACACGTAGACTAGCCCCTCCCATTCTTAAATATCTAGGCAGTCAGGCTGGTAGTCAGACAGACACACAATCCAGACATGGGTGTTCTGGGGAAGGGGTTTGACGGAAGCGACTGGGGAATAGGGTGCCACTGTCGAGCTAGAGGATATTCTCCCATGTCCCTAGCTGCCTTGCCTGGAGGAGGCATCTGCTCCCCCAAGTTCACCGGACTCAAACCTTTAAAGTCGCCCTGCTCCTGGGAGCGGGCGTGGTGAGGTCAGGGGAAGAGGTCGGCAGCAGAGGCGGAGACAGAGGCTGCACAGCAGCAAACGGGGATGCCTCGGCGGCTTGGTCATTTTCCTCCGAACTCCACCTCTTCTGCCCTCGGGGCGGCCTCTGCTAACCCAGGTTTCCGGGATTGAGTTCTCCTTGTCAGCCAGGTCCTGGGATGCTGGTGAGGTGACTTCAGAGGACAGGGACGTCGTGGGGAGTGGACTGCCTCTGATCAGCCGATCAGTTTGCTCCCATCTCCACAGCGGCCTGGCCTGGGGGCGGCCTCTCCTGCCCCAGGTTCACCGTATGCATGTTTCCATGTCAGCGTCCGCCCTGGAGGCAGGCGCGGTGCGATCAGGGGCTGCAGTGAGTAGTCGGGGCTGCCCCACCGAGCCCCTGTTATTGCTCAGATCTCCCCCTTGGCCGGTTCTAGGGTTGATCTCTGCTACCCTAGGTACACGAGGTGCACATCTTTGCGTATCTTTGCGTTTCCCGGCTCCCGGGAGGCGGGCAGGGGTGGCCTGTGGGCGGGGCGGGGGCGGGGCTGGGGCGGGGCGGTGGCGGAAACCAAGAGGGCAGAAGCAGGAGGCATGGGCTGCCCAGGCAAGCCTGTGGGTTTCTATCCAGTGTCCCCCTCAGCCTGCAGTTGGGGCGTTGGGGCGCCCCCTGCTGCTTCAGGGTGGCAATTGCCATCCCCCCAGGTGGCACGAATACTGGGATTCTTCCTACAGTAGACACACAGAGAGACAAAGAAATAGACAGACAGACACACTAGCCTCTTCCTCCATTTAGAAACAGCCATATATCCTAACCTCCTGCTCTTCATCCATTAAATAGTTAGAAAGATACATACATACTCAGACACACACACACACACACACACACACACACGCCCCCCCCCACACAAACTCTAGCCTCCTCCTGGTCATAAATTACTCAGGTTCATAGACACACTAATCTCCTCCTCCATTAGATAATACTTAGACAAACTTAATAGACTATTTATCTTCCTCCATTAGATACATAGTCAGTGAGATTGATGGATACACACACAAGCCTCTACCTACACATGCTAGAGAGACACACAGATAGCCAGACACACGGGCCTCCTCCTTCTACTCGATTAGATATAAGCTCATACATGGATATCTTATATATAAACAGACACACAGACAGAAATACTAGCCTTCTCCTCCTCCATTAGATGCATATAAAGACTCATAGACTGGCACAGTAGCCTCCTTCCCCTTTACTTACAGATACATAGTAGACAGACCCGCACGCAAACACGCACACGCACACACACTGCCCCCCTCCGCTTGCTCAAATAGGTAGATAGGTAGATAGATACATTAACCTCCTCCTTCAACAGACAAAAAAATAAAAGACACACTAGCCTACTCCTACGCCTCACATAGATAGATAGATAGAGAGAGAGATAGATAGATAGATAGAGAGATAGAGAGATAGAGAGATACATAGATATATATGCAGGCAAGGAGATAGACATGCTAGTCTCCTCTTCCTCCGTTAGATAAACAGACAGACACACACATAGAGTAGCCTCTCCCATCCTCCAATAGATAGGCAGTTAGGCTGGAAGTCAGACAAACAGACTCACTAGAGGCAGGGTGCGGTCTGGGTTGGGGTCGGCGGCGGTGACAGGGAATTAGGATGCCCCTGGCGAGACAGAGGATTTTCTCCCTTGTCCCTAGCTGCCTTGTCTGGGGGGGCCTCCGCTCCTTCAGATTCGTAGGACTCTGCCCGCCTGCCGCCGGGCCTGCTCCCCTGGCGAAGGCGTGGTGAAGGCCTGGGAAGAGATTGGGGACAGAGGAGAGGCAGCACAGCAGTTAAGGGGCATGCCTCGGCGACTTGGTCATTTTGCTCCCATCTCCCCATCTCCTGGGCTCTGGGCAGCATCTACTTCCCAGGTTTGCGGGAGTTAAGTCTTCTTGTCAGCCAGGTCATGGGATGATGGTGAGGTGAGTTCACGGGACAGTTACGTACCAGGGAGTGGACTGCCCAGGTTGAGACGATCAGTTTGCTCACATCTATACAGGGGCTTGGGCTGGGGGCGGTATCTCCTGCCCCAGATTCACAGAATGAATGTTTCCAGGTCCACCTGCCCCCTGGAGGCAGGCGTTCTACGGACAGAGGCTGCAGTGAGGAGGCGGGGCTGCCCCACCCAGCCCCTGTATCAGCTATCATCTCCTCCTTGGCGGTCCAGGGGTCCGTCTCTGGTACCCTGGTACAAGAGGTTAACTCATGTTTTGGCAAGAACCCGGGAGGCGGGCGAGGGGTGGTCAAGGGGCGGGGAGGGGGCGGTGCGGTGGTGGCCAAAGGGAACAAAGAAGCTGGGGCCAAGGGTGGCTAGACAAGCCTGTGAACTTCCAACCTGCGGCAAACTCAGACTGCAGTTGGGGCGCCCCCTGCTGCTTCAGGGTGGCAATTGCCATCCCCCCAGGTGGCACGAATACTGGGATTCTTCCTACAGTAGACACACAGAGAGACAAAGAAATAGACAGACAGACACACTAGCCTCTTCCTCCATTTAGAAACAGCCATATATCCTAACCTCCTCTTCCTCGTGCATTCTATAGGTAGACACATACATACATAGGCAGACACCCACAGACACACACATACACACACTGGCGTCCTACTTCTCCTCACTTAATTAGGTAGTGAGACACACTAATCTCCTCCTCCATTAGATAATAGATCGAGAAACGCAATAGACTCTTCCTCATCCTCCATTAGATAGATAGTGAGATTGACTGATAAACACACTAGCCTCTTTGTTCTCCTGTAGAGGGACAGACAGATAGCCAGACACTTTGGAATCCTTCTTCTTCTCCATTAGATAATAATACAGACAGACTCACAGACACACAGACAGACATACACACTACTCTTCTCCTCCCCTGAGAGTCAGAGAGATAGACACTGTAGCCTCCTTCTTCTCGATTAGATAAACGTACATATATAGATATCTGTTACAGTGACAGAGAGACAGACATACTAGCTTACTCCCCCTCCATTAGGTGCACACATAGACTGATACAAATATACAGTAGAATACCCCCCTTGACTTTCCGGTTCATTGATACACAGACCCGCACGCACACACAGACACACAGACACACACACACACACACACACACACACACACGGTAGCCTCCTCCTCTTCCTCAAATTTGAAGTTATGTAGATAGACACACTAACCTACTCCTCCAATACACAGACACATAAAAAGGCACACTAGCCTATAGGTATGCCTCCTTTAGATAGATAGGTAGTTAGGTAGATAGATAGATAGATAGATAGATAGATAGATAGATAGATAGATAGAAAGATAGATACATAGGCAGGCAGGAAGATACAGAGACATACAAGTCTCCTCCTCCTCCGTTAGATAAGCAGACGGGCACACACATAGGCTAGCCTCTCCCATCCTCCTCTAGGCAGGCAGTCAGACAGACAGACACACTAGCGTCGGGGTGCGGTCTGTGGACAGGGATCAGCAGCGTTGTCCAGGGGCAGGAGTGCCACTGGCGAGTCATAGCGTTTTATCCCATGTCCCACCCTGCCTTGCCTGGGGGTGGCATCCGCTCCCCCAAGTTCACCGGACTCAGACATTTGAAGTCTCCCTGCTTTGGGAGCGGGCGTGCTGAGGTCAGGGGAAGAGTTCAGCGGCAGATATGGAGGCGGCACAGCAGCTAAGGGGGATGCCTCGGGGAGTCGATCATTTTCCTACCATCTCCCCCTCTCCTGGCCTCGGGATGTCCTCTGCTACCCCAGGTGTGCGGGATTTAATTCTCCTTGTCAGCCAGGTCCTGGGAGGCTGCTGCGGTGATCTCTGGGTACAGGGACGTTGAGGGGAGCAGACTACATCGGGTGAGCCGATCAGGTTGCTCCCATCTCCACAAGGGCCTGGCCTGGAAACGGGCTCTCCTGCCCCGGGTTCACAGTATCCATGTTTCCATGTCAGCCTTCGCCCCGAAGGCGGGCCCGGTGTGATAAGGGGCTGCAGTGAGGAGGCGGGTCTGCCCCACCGAGCCCCTGTATTTGCTCAGATCTCCCCCTTGGCCGGTCCTAGGGTTGGTTTCTGCTACCCTAGGTACTCGAGGTGCACATCTCTGTGTTTTCCGGCTCCCGTGAAGCGGGTGTGGGGTGGGGCGCGGCGGGGGTCGGGCTGGGGCTTGGCGCGCGCAGCTATAGAAAGAGCAGAAGCGGCAGGCACGGGCTGCCCTGGCAAGCCTGTGGGTTCCCATCCATTGTCCCCCTCAGACTGCAATGGGGGCACCCTCTGTTGCTTCAGGGTGGCAATTGCCATCCCTCCAGGTGAGTCGAATACTGAGAGGCTTCCTCCATTAGACAGACAGAGAGACAAATAAATAGACAGTCAGACACACTAGCGTCTTCCTCCATTTAGACACAGCCATCTATCCTAACCTCCTCCTCCTCATCCATTATAGAGGGAGACAGAAACATAGACAGACAGACATGCACAAACACACACACACTAGCCTCCTCCTTCTCTTCCAATAGGTAGATAGGTAGATAGACAAACTAACCTCCTCCTCCAACAGACACACAAGTAAAAAGTCACACTTGGCTCCTGCTATGCCTCCACTTGATAGATAGTAAGATAGATAGATAGATAGATAGATAGATAGATAGATAGATAGATAGATAGATAGATAGATAGATAGATAGGCAGGCCAATAGAGAGACCTACTCGCCGGCTGCTCCTCCGTTAGGTAAAACGACAGACACACACGTAGACTAGCCCCTCCCATTCTTAAATATCTAGGCAGTCAGGCTGGTAGTCAGACAGACACACAATCCAGACATGGGTGTTCTGGGGAAGGGGTTTGACGGAAGCGACTGGGGAATAGGGTGCCACTGTCGAGCTAGAGGATATTCTCCCATGTCCCTAGCTGCCTTGCCTGGAGGAGGCATCTGCTCCCCCAAGTTCACCGGACTCAAACCTTTAAAGTCGCCCTGCTCCTGGGAGCGGGCGTGGTGAGGTCAGGGGAAGAGGTCGGCAGCAGAGGCGGAGACAGAGGCTGCACAGCAGCAAACGGGGATGCCTCGGCGGCTTGGTCATTTTCCTCCGAACTCCACCTCTTCTGCCCTCGGGGCGGCCTCTGCTAACCCAGGTTTCCGGGATTGAGTTCTCCTTGTCAGCCAGGTCCTGGGATGCTGGTGAGGTGACTTCAGAGGACAGGGACGTCGTGGGGAGTGGACTGCCTCTGATCAGCCGATCAGTTTGCTCCCATCTCCACAGCGGCCTGGCCTGGGGGCGGCCTCTCCTGCCCCAGGTTCACCGTATGCATGTTTCCATGTCAGCGTCCGCCCTGGAGGCAGGCGCGGTGCGATCAGGGGCTGCAGTGAGTAGTCGGGGCTGCCCCACCGAGCCCCTGTTATTGCTCAGATCTCCCCCTTGGCCGGTTCTAGGGTTGATCTCTGCTACCCTAGGTACACGAGGTGCACATCTTTGCGTATCTTTGCGTTTCCCGGCTCCCGGGAGGCGGGCAGGGGTGGCCTGTGGGCGGGGCGGGGGCGGGGCTGGGGCGGGGCGGTGGCGGAAACCAAGAGGGCAGAAGCAGGAGGCATGGGCTGCCCAGGCAAGCCTGTGGGTTTCTATCCAGTGTCCCCCTCAGCCTGCAGTTGGGGCGTTGGGGCGCCCCCTGCTGCTTCAGGGTGGCAATTGCCATCCCCCCAGGTGGCACGAATACTGGGATTCTTCCTACAGTAGACACACAGAGAGACAAAGAAATAGACAGACAGACACACTAGCCTCTTCCTCCATTTAGAAACAGCCATATATCCTAACCTCCTGCTCTTCATCCATTAAATAGTTAGAAAGATACATACATACTCAGACACACACACACACACACACACACACACACGCCCCCCCACACACAAACTCTAGCCTCCTCCTGGTCATAAATTACTCAGGTTCATAGACACACTAATCTCCTCCTCCATTAGATAATACTTAGACAAACTTAATAGACTATTTATCTTCCTCCATTAGATACATAGTCAGTGAGATTGATGGATACACACACAAGCCTCTACCTACACATGCTAGAGAGACACACAGATAGCCAGACACACGGGCCTCCTCCACTACTCGATTAGATATAAGCTCATACATGGATATCTTATATATAAACAGACACACAGACAGAAATACTAGCCTTCTCCTCCTCCATTAGATGCATATAAAGACTCATAGACTGGCACAGTAGCCTCCTTCCCCTTTACTTACAGATACATAGTAGACAGACCCGCACGCAAACACGCACACGCACACACACTGCCCCCCTCCGCTTGCTCAAATAGGTAGATAGGTAGATAGATACATTAACCTCCTCCTTCAACAGACAAAAAAATAAAAGACACACTAGCCTACTCCTACGCCTCACATAGATAGATAGATAGAGAGAGAGATAGATAGATAGAGAGATAGAGAGATAGAGAGATACATAGATATATATGCAGGCAAGGAGATAGACATGCTAGTCTCCTCTTCCTCCGTTAGATAAACAGACAGACACACACATAGAGTAGCCTCTCCCATCCTCCAATAGATAGGCAGTTAGGCTGGAAGTCAGACAAACAGACTCACTAGAGGCAGGGTGCGGTCTGGGTTGGGGTCGGCGGCGGTGACAGGGAATTAGGATGCCCCTGGCGAGACAGAGGATTTTCTCCCTTGTCCCTAGCTGCCTTGTCTGGGGGGGCCTCCGCTCCTTCAGATTCGTAGGACTCTGCCCGCCTGCCGCCGGGCCTGCTCCCCTGGCGAAGGCGTGGTGAAGGCCTGGGAAGAGATTGGGGACAGAGGAGAGGCAGCACAGCAGTTAAGGGGCATGCCTCGGCGACTTGGTCATTTTGCTCCCATCTCCCCATCTCCTGGGCTCTGGGCAGCATCTACTTCCCAGGTTTGCGGGAGTTAAGTCTTCTTGTCAGCCAGGTCATGGGATGATGGTGAGGTGAGTTCACGGGACAGTTACGTACCAGGGAGTGGACTGCCCAGGTTGAGACGATCAGTTTGCTCACATCTATACAGGGGCTTGGGCTGGGGGCGGTATCTCCTGCCCCAGATTCACAGAATGAATGTTTCCAGGTCCACCTGCCCCCTGGAGGCAGGCGTTCTACGGACAGAGGCTGCAGTGAGGAGGCGGGGCTGCCCCACCCAGCCCCTGTATCAGCTATCATCTCCTCCTTGGCGGTCCAGGGGTCCGTCTCTGGTACCCTGGTACAAGAGGTTAACTCATGTTTTGGCAAGAACCCGGGAGGCGGGCGAGGGGTGGTCAAGGGGCGGGGAGGGGGCGGTGCGGTGGTGGCCAAAGGGAACAAAGAAGCTGGGGCCAAGGGTGGCTAGACAAGCCTGTGAACTTCCAACCTGCGGCAAACTCAGACTGCAGTTGGGGCGCCCCCTGCTGCTTCAGGGTGGCAATTGCCATCCCCCCAGGTGGCACGAATACTGGGATTCTTCCTACAGTAGACACACAGAGAGACAAAGAAATAGACAGACAGACACACTAGCCTCTTCCTCCATTTAGAAACAGCCATATATCCTAACCTCCTCTTCCTCGTGCATTCTATAGGTAGACACATACATACATAGGCAGACACCCACAGACACACACATACACACACTGGCGTCCTACTTCTCCTCACTTAATTAGGTAGTGAGACACACTAATCTCCTCCTCCATTAGATAATAGATCGAGAAACGCAATAGACTCTTCCTCATCCTCCATTAGATAGATAGTGAGATTGACTGATAAACACACTAGCCTCTTTGTTCTCCTGTAGAGGGACAGACAGATAGCCAGACACTTTGGAATCCTTCTTCTTCTCCATTAGATAATAATACAGACAGACTCACAGACACACAGACAGACATACACACTACTCTTCTCCTCCCCTGAGAGTCAGAGAGATAGACACTGTAGCCTCCTTCTTCTCGATTAGATAAACGTACATATATAGATATCTGTTACAGTGACAGAGAGACAGACATACTAGCTTACTCCCCCTCCATTAGGTGCACACATAGACTGATACAAATATACAGTAGAATACCCCCCTTGACTTTCCGGTTCATTGATACACAGACCCGCACGCACACACAGACACACAGACACACACACACACACACACACACACACACACGGTAGCCTCCTCCTCTTCCTCAAATTTGAAGTTATGTAGATAGACACACTAACCTACTCCTCCAATACACAGACACATAAAAAGGCACACTAGCCTATAGGTATGCCTCCTTTAGATAGATAGGTAGTTAGGTAGATAGATAGATAGATAGATAGATAGATAGATAGATAGATAGATAGATAGAAAGATAGATACATAGGCAGGCAGGAAGATACAGAGACATACAAGTCTCCTCCTCCTCCGTTAGATAAGCAGACGGGCACACACATAGGCTAGCCTCTCCCATCCTCCTCTAGGCAGGCAGTCAGACAGACAGACACACTAGCGTCGGGGTGCGGTCTGTGGACAGGGATCAGCAGCGTTGACCAGGGGCAGGAGTGCCACTGGCGAGTCATAGCGTTTTATCCCATGTCCCACCCTGCCTTGCCTGGGGGTGGCATCCGCTCCCCCAAGTTCACCGGACTCAGACATTTGAAGTCTCCCTGCTTTGGGAGCGGGCGTGCTGAGGTCAGGGGAAGAGTTCAGCGGCAGATATGGAGGCGGCACAGCAGCTAAGGGGGATGCCTCGGGGAGTCGATCATTTTCCTACCATCTCCCCCTCTCCTGGCCTCGGGATGTCCTCTGCTACCCCAGGTGTGCGGGATTTAATTCTCCTTGTCAGCCAGGTCCTGGGAGGCTGCTGCGGTGATCTCTGGGTACAGGGACGTTGAGGGGAGCAGACTACATCGGGTGAGCCGATCAGGTTGCTCCCATCTCCACAAGGGCCTGGCCTGGAAACGGGCTCTCCTGCCCCGGGTTCACAGTATCCATGTTTCCATGTCAGCCTTCGCCCCGAAGGCGGGCCCGGTGTGATAAGGGGCTGCAGTGAGGAGGCGGGTCTGCCCCACCGAGCCCCTGTATTTGCTCAGATCTCCCCCTTGGCCGGTCCTAGGGTTGGTTTCTGCTACCCTAGGTACTCGAGGTGCACATCTCTGTGTTTTCCGGCTCCCGTGAAGCGGGTGTGGGGTGGGGCGCGGCGGGGGTCGGGCTGGGGCTTGGCGCGCGCAGCTATAGAAAGAGCAGAAGCGGCAGGCACGGGCTGCCCTGGCAAGCCTGTGGGTTCCCATCCATTGTCCCCCTCAGACTGCAATGGGGGCACCCTCTGTTGCTTCAGGGTGGCAATTGCCATCCCTCCAGGTGAGTCGAATACTGAGAGGCTTCCTCCATTAGACAGACAGAGAGACAAATAAATAGACAGTCAGACACACTAGCGTCTTCCTCCATTTAGACACAGCCATCTATCCTAACCTCCTCCTCCTCATCCATTATAGAGGGAGACAGAAACATAGACAGACAGACATGCACAAACACACACACACTAGCCTCCTCCTTCTCTTCCAATAGGTAGATAGGTAGATAGACAAACTAACCTCCTCCTCCAACAGACACACAAGTAAAAAGTCACACTTGGCTCCTGCTATGCCTCCACTTGATAGATAGTAAGATAGATAGATAGATAGATAGATAGATAGATAGATAGATAGATAGATAGATAGATAGATAGATAGATAGATAGATAGGCAGGCCAATAGAGAGACCTACTCGCCGGCTGCTCCTCCGTTAGGTAAAACGACAGACACACACGTAGACTAGCCCCTCCCATTCTTAAATATCTAGGCAGTCAGGCTGGTAGTCAGACAGACACACAATCCAGACATGGGTGTTCTGGGGAAGGGGTTTGACGGAAGCGACTGGGGAATAGGGTGCCACTGTCGAGCTAGAGGATATTCTCCCATGTCCCTAGCTGCCTTGCCTGGAGGAGGCATCTGCTCCCCCAAGTTCACCGGACTCAAACCTTTAAAGTCGCCCTGCTCCTGGGAGCGGGCGTGGTGAGGTCAGGGGAAGAGGTCGGCAGCAGAGGCGGAGACAGAGGCTGCACAGCAGCAAACGGGGATGCCTCGGCGGCTTGGTCATTTTCCTCCGAACTCCACCTCTTCTGCCCTCGGGGCGGCCTCTGCTAACCCAGGTTTCCGGGATTGAGTTCTCCTTGTCAGCCAGGTCCTGGGATGCTGGTGAGGTGACTTCAGAGGACAGGGACGTCGTGGGGAGTGGACTGCCTCTGATCAGCCGATCAGTTTGCTCCCATCTCCACAGCGGCCTGGCCTGGGGGCGGCCTCTCCTGCCCCAGGTTCACCGTATGCATGTTTCCATGTCAGCGTCCGCCCTGGAGGCAGGCGCGGTGCGATCAGGGGCTGCAGTGAGTAGTCGGGGCTGCCCCACCGAGCCCCTGTTATTGCTCAGATCTCCCCCTTGGCCGGTTCTAGGGTTGATCTCTGCTACCCTAGGTACACGAGGTGCACATCTTTGCGTATCTTTGCGTTTCCCGGCTCCCGGGAGGCGGGCAGGGGTGGCCTGTGGGCGGGGCGGGGGCGGGGCTGGGGCGGGGCGGTGGCGGAAACCAAGAGGGCAGAAGCAGGAGGCATGGGCTGCCCAGGCAAGCCTGTGGGTTTCTATCCAGTGTCCCCCTCAGCCTGCAGTTGGGGCGTTGGGGCGCCCCCTGCTGCTTCAGGGTGGCAATTGCCATCCCCCCAGGTGGCACGAATACTGGGATTCTTCCTACAGTAGACACACAGAGAGACAAAGAAATAGACAGACAGACACACTAGCCTCTTCCTCCATTTAGAAACAGCCATATATCCTAACCTCCTGCTCTTCATCCATTAAATAGTTAGAAAGATACATACATACTCAGACACACACACACACACACACACACACACACACGCCCCCCCCCACACAAACTCTAGCCTCCTCCTGGTCATAAATTACTCAGGTTCATAGACACACTAATCTCCTCCTCCATTAGATAATACTTAGACAAACTTAATAGACTATTTATCTTCCTCCATTAGATACATAGTCAGTGAGATTGATGGATACACACACAAGCCTCTACCTACACATGCTAGAGAGACACACAGATAGCCAGACACACGGGCCTCCTCCACTACTCGATTAGATATAAGCTCATACATGGATATCTTATATATAAACAGACACACAGACAGAAATACTAGCCTTCTCCTCCTCCATTAGATGCATATAAAGACTCATAGACTGGCACAGTAGCCTCCTTCCCCTTTACTTACAGATACATAGTAGACAGACCCGCACGCAAACACGCACACGCACACACACTGCCCCCCTCCGCTTGCTCAAATAGGTAGATAGGTAGATAGATACATTAACCTCCTCCTTCAACAGACAAAAAAATAAAAGACACACTAGCCTACTCCTACGCCTCACATAGATAGATAGATAGAGAGAGAGATAGATAGATAGAGAGATAGAGAGATAGAGAGATACATAGATATATATGCAGGCAAGGAGATAGACATGCTAGTCTCCTCTTCCTCCGTTAGATAAACAGACAGACACACACATAGAGTAGCCTCTCCCATCCTCCAATAGATAGGCAGTTAGGCTGGAAGTCAGACAAACAGACTCACTAGAGGCAGGGTGCGGTCTGGGTTGGGGTCGGCGGCGGTGACAGGGAATTAGGATGCCCCTGGCGAGACAGAGGATTTTCTCCCTTGTCCCTAGCTGCCTTGTCTGGGGGGGCCTCCGCTCCTTCAGATTCGTAGGACTCTGCCCGCCTGCCGCCGGGCCTGCTCCCCTGGCGAAGGCGTGGTGAAGGCCTGGGAAGAGATTGGGGACAGAGGAGAGGCAGCACAGCAGTTAAGGGGCATGCCTCGGCGACTTGGTCATTTTGCTCCCATCTCCCCATCTCCTGGGCTCTGGGCAGCATCTACTTCCCAGGTTTGCGGGAGTTAAGTCTTCTTGTCAGCCAGGTCATGGGATGATGGTGAGGTGAGTTCACGGGACAGTTACGTACCAGGGAGTGGACTGCCCAGGTTGAGACGATCAGTTTGCTCACATCTATACAGGGGCTTGGGCTGGGGGCGGTATCTCCTGCCCCAGATTCACAGAATGAATGTTTCCAGGTCCACCTGCCCCCTGGAGGCAGGCGTTCTACGGACAGAGGCTGCAGTGAGGAGGCGGGGCTGCCCCACCCAGCCCCTGTATCAGCTATCATCTCCTCCTTGGCGGTCCAGGGGTCCGTCTCTGGTACCCTGGTACAAGAGGTTAACTCATGTTTTGGCAAGAACCCGGGAGGCGGGCGAGGGGTGGTCAAGGGGCGGGGAGGGGGCGGTGCGGTGGTGGCCAAAGGGAACAAAGAAGCTGGGGCCAAGGGTGGCTAGACAAGCCTGTGAACTTCCAACCTGCGGCAAACTCAGACTGCAGTTGGGGCGCCCCCTGCTGCTTCAGGGTGGCAATTGCCATCCCCCCAGGTGGCACGAATACTGGGATTCTTCCTACAGTAGACACACAGAGAGACAAAGAAATAGACAGACAGACACACTAGCCTCTTCCTCCATTTAGAAACAGCCATATATCCTAACCTCCTCTTCCTCGTGCATTCTATAGGTAGACACATACATACATAGGCAGACACCCACAGACACACACATACACACACTGGCGTCCTACTTCTCCTCACTTAATTAGGTAGTGAGACACACTAATCTCCTCCTCCATTAGATAATAGATCGAGAAACGCAATAGACTCTTCCTCATCCTCCATTAGATAGATAGTGAGATTGACTGATAAACACACTAGCCTCTTTGTTCTCCTGTAGAGGGACAGACAGATAGCCAGACACTTTGGAATCCTTCTTCTTCTCCATTAGATAATAATACAGACAGACTCACAGACACACAGACAGACATACACACTACTCTTCTCCTCCCCTGAGAGTCAGAGAGATAGACACTGTAGCCTCCTTCTTCTCGATTAGATAAACGTACATATATAGATATCTGTTACAGTGACAGAGAGACAGACATACTAGCTTACTCCCCCTCCATTAGGTGCACACATAGACTGATACAAATATACAGTAGAATACCCCCCTTGACTTTCCGGTTCATTGATACACAGACCCGCACGCACACACAGACACACAGACACACACACACACAGACACACACACACACACACACACACACACACACACACACACGGTAGCCTCCTCCTCTTCCTCAAATTTGAAGTTATGTAGATAGACACACTAACCTACTCCTCCAATACACAGACACATAAAAAGGCACACTAGCCTATAGGTATGCCTCCTTTAGATAGATAGGTAGTTAGGTAGATAGATAGATAGATAGATAGATAGATAGATAGATAGATAGATAGATAGATAGAAAGATAGATACATAGGCAGGCAGGAAGATACAGAGACATACAAGTCTCCTCCTCCTCCATTAGATAAGCAGACGGGCACACACATAGGCTAGCCTCTCCCATCCTCCTCTAGGCAGGCAGTCAGACAGACAGACACACTAGCGTCGGGGTGCGGTCTGTGGACAGGGATCAGCAGCGTTGACCAGGGGCAGGAGTGCCACTGGCGAGTCATAGCGTTTTATCCCATGTCCCACCCTGCCTTGCCTGGGGGTGGCATCCGCTCCCCCAAGTTCACCGGACTCAGACATTTGAAGTCTCCCTGCTTTGGGAGCGGGCGTGCTGAGGTCAGGGGAAGAGTTCAGCGGCAGATATGGAGGCGGCACAGCAGCTAAGGGGGATGCCTCGGGGAGTCGATCATTTTCCTACCATCTCCCCCTCTCCTGGCCTCGGGATGTCCTCTGCTACCCCAGGTGTGCGGGATTTAATTCTCCTTGTCAGCCAGGTCCTGGGAGGCTGCTGCGGTGATCTCTGGGTACAGGGACGTTGAGGGGAGCAGACTACATCGGGTGAGCCGATCAGGTTGCTCCCATCTCCACAAGGGCCTGGCCTGGAAACGGGCTCTCCTGCCCCGGGTTCACAGTATCCATGTTTCCATGTCAGCCTTCGCCCCGAAGGCGGGCCCGGTGTGATAAGGGGCTGCAGTGAGGAGGCGGGTCTGCCCCACCGAGCCCCTGTATTTGCTCAGATCTCCCCCTTGGCCGGTCCTAGGGTTGGTTTCTGCTACCCTAGGTACTCGAGGTGCACATCTCTGTGTTTTCCGGCTCCCGTGAAGCGGGTGTGGGGTGGGGCGCGGCGGGGGTCGGGCTGGGGCTTGGCGCGCGCAGCTATAGAAAGAGCAGAAGCGGCAGGCACGGGCTGCCCTGGCAAGCCTGTGGGTTCCCATCCATTGTCCCCCTCAGACTGCAATGGGGGCACCCTCTGTTGCTTCAGGGTGGCAATTGCCATCCCTCCAGGTGAGTCGAATACTGAGAGGCTTCCTCCATTAGACAGACAGAGAGACAAATAAATAGACAGTCAGACACACTAGCGTCTTCCTCCATTTAGACACAGCCATCTATCCTAACCTCCTCCTCCTCATCCATTATAGAGGGAGACAGAAACATAGACAGACAGACATGCACAAACACACACACACTAGCCTCCTCCTTCTCTTCCAATAGGTAGATAGGTAGATAGACAAACTAACCTTCTCCTCCAACAGACACACAAGTAAAAAGTCACACTTGGCTCCTGCTATGCCTCCACTTGATAGATAGTAAGATAGATAGATAGATAGATAGATAGATAGATAGATAGATAGATAGATAGATAGATAGATAGATAGATAGGCAGGCCAATAGAGAGACCTACTCGCCGGCTGCTCCTCCGTTAGGTAAAACGACAAACACACACGTAGACTAGCCCCTCCCATTCTTAAATATCTAGGCAGTCAGGCTGGTAGTCAGACAGACACACAATCCAGACATGGGTGTTCTGGGGAAGGGGTTTGACGGAAGCGACTGGGGAATAGGGTGCCACTGTCGAGCTAGAGGATATTCTCCCATGTCCCTAGCTGCCTTGCCTGGAGGAGGCATCTGCTCCCCCAAGTTCACCGGACTCAAACCTTTAAAGTCGCCCTGCTCCTGGGAGCGGGCGTGGTGAGGTCAGGGGAAGAGGTCGGCAGCAGAGGCGGAGACAGAGGCTGCACAGCAGCAAACGGGGATGCCTCGGCGGCTTGGTCATTTTCCTCCGAACTCCACCTCTTCTGCCCTCGGGGCGGCCTCTGCTAACCCAGGTTTCCGGGATTGAGTTCTCCTTGTCAGCCAGGTCCTGGGATGCTGGTGAGGTGACTTCAGAGGACAGGGACGTCGTGGGGAGTGGACTGCCTCTGATCAGCCGATCAGTTTGCTCCCATCTCCACAGCGGCCTGGCCTGGGGGCGGCCTCTCCTGCCCCAGGTTCACCGTATGCATGTTTCCATGTCAGCGTCCGCCCTGGAGGCAGGCGCGGTGCGATCAGGGGCTGCAGTGAGTAGTCGGGGCTGCCCCACCGAGCCCCTGTTATTGCTCAGATCTCCCCCTTGGCCGGTTCTAGGGTTGATCTCTGCTACCCTAGGTACACGAGGTGCACATCTTTGCGTATCTTTGCGTTTCCCGGCTCCCGGGAGGCGGGCAGGGGTGGCCTGTGGGCGGGGCGGGGGCGGGGCTGGGGCGGGGCGGTGGCGGAAACCAAGAGGGCAGAAGCAGGAGGCATGGGCTGCCCAGGCAAGCCTGTGGGTTTCTATCCAGTGTCCCCCTCAGCCTGCAGTTGGGGCGTTGGGGCGCCCCCTGCTGCTTCAGGGTGGCAATTGCCATCCCCCCAGGTGGCACGAATACTGGGATTCTTCCTACAGTAGACACACAGAGAGACAAAGAAATAGACAGACAGACACACTAGCCTCTTCCTCCATTTAGAAACAGCCATATATCCTAACCTCCTGCTCTTCATCCATTAAATAGTTAGAAAGATACATACATACTCAGACACACACACACACACACACACACACACACACGCCCCCCCCCACACAAACTCTAGCCTCCTCCTGGTCATAAATTACTCAGGTTCATAGACACACTAATCTCCTCCTCCATTAGATAATACTTAGACAAACTTAATAGACTATTTATCTTCCTCCATTAGATACATAGTCAGTGAGATTGATGGATACACACACAAGCCTCTACCTACACATGCTAGAGAGACACACAGATAGCCAGACACACGGGCCTCCTCCACTACTCGATTAGATATAAGCTCATACATGGATATCTTATATATAAACAGACACACAGACAGAAATACTAGCCTTCTCCTCCTCCATTAGATGCATATAAAGACTCATAGACTGGCACAGTAGCCTCCTTCCCCTTTACTTACAGATACATAGTAGACAGACCCGCACGCAAACACGCACACGCACACACACTGCCCCCCTCCGCTTGCTCAAATAGGTAGATAGGTAGATAGATACATTAACCTCCTCCTTCAACAGACAAAAAAATAAAAGACACACTAGCCTACTCCTACGCCTCACATAGATAGATAGATAGAGAGAGAGATAGAGAGATAGAGAGATAGAGAGATAGAGAGATACATAGATATATATGCAGGCAAGGAGATAGACATGCTAGTCTCCTCTTCCTCCGTTAGATAAACAGACAGACACACACATAGAGTAGCCTCTCCCATCCTCCAATAGATAGGCAGTTAGGCTGGAAGTCAGACAAACAGACTCACTAGAGGCAGGGTGCGGTCTGGGTTGGGGTCGGCGGCGGTGACAGGGAATTAGGATGCCCCTGGCGAGACAGAGGATTTTCTCCCTTGTCCCTAGCTGCCTTGTCTGGGGGGGCCTCCGCTCCTTCAGATTCGTAGGACTCTGCCCGCCTGCCGCCGGGCCTGCTCCCCTGGCGAAGGCGTGGTGAAGGCCTGGGAAGAGATTGGGGACAGAGGAGAGGCAGCACAGCAGTTAAGGGGCATGCCTCGGCGACTTGGTCATTTTGCTCCCATCTCCCCATCTCCTGGGCTCTGGGCAGCATCTACTTCCCAGGTTTGCGGGAGTTAAGTCTTCTTGTCAGCCAGGTCATGGGATGATGGTGAGGTGAGTTCACGGGACAGTTACGTACCAGGGAGTGGACTGCCCAGGTTGAGACGATCAGTTTGCTCACATCTATACAGGGGCTTGGGCTGGGGGCGGTATCTCCTGCCCCAGATTCACAGAATGAATGTTTCCAGGTCCACCTGCCCCCTGGAGGCAGGCGTTCTACGGACAGAGGCTGCAGTGAGGAGGCGGGGCTGCCCCACCCAGCCCCTGTATCAGCTATCATCTCCTCCTTGGCGGTCCAGGGGTCCGTCTCTGGTACCCTGGTACAAGAGGTTAACTCATGTTTTGGCAAGAACCCGGGAGGCGGGCGAGGGGTGGTCAAGGGGCGGGGAGGGGGCGGTGCGGTGGTGGCCAAAGGGAACAAAGAAGCTGGGGCCAAGGGTGGCTAGACAAGCCTGTGAACTTCCAACCTGCGGCAAACTCAGACTGCAGTTGGGGCGCCCCCTGCTGCTTCAGGGTGGCAATTGCCATCCCCCCAGGTGGCACGAATACTGGGATTCTTCCTACAGTAGACACACAGAGAGACAAAGAAATAGACAGACAGACACACTAGCCTCTTCCTCCATTTAGAAACAGCCATATATCCTAACCTCCTCTTCCTCGTGCATTCTATAGGTAGACACATACATACATAGGCAGACACCCACAGACACACACATACACACACTGGCGTCCTACTTCTCCTCACTTAATTAGGTAGTGAGACACACTAATCTCCTCCTCCATTAGATAATAGATCGAGAAACGCAATAGACTCTTCCTCATCCTCCATTAGATAGATAGTGAGATTGACTGATAAACACACTAGCCTCTTTGTTCTCCTGTAGAGGGACAGACAGATAGCCAGACACTTTGGAATCCTTCTTCTTCTCCATTAGATAATAATACAGACAGACTCACAGACACACAGACAGACATACACACTACTCTTCTCCTCCCCTGAGAGTCAGAGAGATAGACACTGTAGCCTCCTTCTTCTCGATTAGATAAACGTACATATATAGATATCTGTTACAGTGACAGAGAGACAGACATACTAGATTACTCCCCCTCCATTAGGTGCACACATAGACTGATACAAATATACAGTAGAATACCCCCCTTGACTTTCCGGTTCATTGATACACAGACCCGCACGCACACACAGACACACAGACACACACACACACAGACACACACACACACACACACACACACACACA
This sequence comes from Vicugna pacos, assembly GCF_048564905.1. NCBI lineage: Eukaryota > Metazoa > Chordata > Mammalia > Artiodactyla > Camelidae > Vicugna > Vicugna pacos. Next base: position 220,333 of record NW_027328806.1, on the reverse strand, counting down.
CACACACACGGTAGCCTCCTCCTCTTCCTCAAATTTGAAGTTATGTAGATAGACACACTAACCTACTCCTCCAATACACAGACACATAAAAAGGCACACTAGCCTATAGGTATGCCTCCTTTAGATAGATAGGTAGTTAGGTAGATAGATAGATAGATAGATAGATAGATAGATAGATAGATAGATAGATAGAAAGATAGATACATAGGCAGGCAGGAAGATACAGAGACATACAAGTCTCCTCCTCCTCCGTTAGATAAGCAGACGGGCACACACATAGGCTAGCCTCTCCCATCCTCCTCTAGGCAGGCAGTCAGACAGACAGACACACTAGCGTCGGGGTGCGGTCTGTGGACAGGGATCAGCAGCGTTGTCCAGGGGCAGGAGTGCCACTGGCGAGTCATAGCGTTTTATCCCATGTCCCACCCTGCCTTGCCTGGGGGTGGCATCCGCTCCCCCAAGTTCACCGGACTCAGACATTTGAAGTCTCCCTGCTTTGGGAGCGGGCGTGCTGAGGTCAGGGGAAGAGTTCAGCGGCAGATATGGAGGCGGCACAGCAGCTAAGGGGGATGCCTCGGGGAGTCGATCATTTTCCTACCATCTCCCCCTCTCCTGGCCTCGGGATGTCCTCTGCTACCCCAGGTGTGCGGGATTTAATTCTCCTTGTCAGCCAGGTCCTGGGAGGCTGCTGCGGTGATCTCTGGGTACAGGGACGTTGAGGGGAGCAGACTACATCGGGTGAGCCGATCAGGTTGCTCCCATCTCCACAAGGGCCTGGCCTGGAAACGGGCTCTCCTGCCCCGGGTTCACAGTATCCATGTTTCCATGTCAGCCTTCGCCCCGAAGGCGGGCCCGGTGTGATAAGGGGCTGCAGTGAGGAGGCGGGTCTGCCCCACCGAGCCCCTGTATTTGCTCAGATCTCCCCCTTGGCCGGTCCTAGGGTTGGTTTCTGCTACCCTAGGTACTCGAGGTGCACATCTCTGTGTTTTCCGGCTCCCGTGAAGCGGGTGTGGGGTGGGGCGCGGCGGGGGTCGGGCTGGGGCTTGGCGCGCGCAGCTATAGAAAGAGCAGAAGCGGCAGGCACGGGCTGCCCTGGCAAGCCTGTGGGTTCCCATCCATTGTCCCCCTCAGACTGCAATGGGGGCACCCTCTGTTGCTTCAGGGTGGCAATTGCCATCCCTCCAGGTGAGTCGAATACTGAGAGGCTTCCTCCATTAGACAGACAGAGAGACAAATAAATAGACAGTCAGACACACTAGCGTCTTCCTCCATTTAGACACAGCCATCTATCCTAACCTCCTCCTCCTCATCCATTATAGAGGGAGACAGAAACATAGACAGACAGACATGCACAAACACACACACACTAGCCTCCTCCTTCTCTTCCAATAGGTAGATAGGTAGATAGACAAACTAACCTCCTCCTCCAACAGACACACAAGTAAAAAGTCACACTTGGCTCCTGCTATGCCTCCACTTGATAGATAGTAAGATAGATAGATAGATAGATAGATAGATAGATAGATAGATAGATAGATAGATAGATAGATAGGCAGGCCAATAGAGAGACCTACTCGCCGGCTGCTCCTCCGTTAGGTAAAACGACAAACACACACGTAGACTAGCCCCTCCCATTCTTAAATATCTAGGCAGTCAGGCTGGTAGTCAGACAGACACACAATCCAGACATGGGTGTTCTGGGGAAGGGGTTTGACGGAAGCGACTGGGGAATAGGGTGCCACTGTCGAGCTAGAGGATATTCTCCCTTGTCCCTAGCTGCCTTGCCTGGACGAGGCATCTGCTCCCCCAAGTTCACCGGACTCAAACTTTTAAAGTCGCCCTGCTCCTGGGAGCGGGCGTGGTGAGGTCAGGGGAAGAGGTCGGCAGCAGAGGCGGAGACAGAGGCTGCACAGCAGCAAACGGGGATGCCTCGGCGGCTTGGTCATTTTCCTCCGAACTCCACCTCTTCTGCCCTCGGGGCGGCCTCTGCTAACCCAGGTTTCCGGGATTTAGTTCTCCTTGTCAGCCAGGTCCTGGGATGCTGGTGAGGTGACTTCAGAGGACAGGGACGTCGTGGGGAGTGGACTGCCTCTGATCAGCCGATCAGTTTGCTCCCATCTCCACAGCGGCCTGGCCTGGGGGCGGCCTCTCCTGCCCCAGGTTCACCGTATGCATGTTTCCATGTCAGCGTCCGCCCTGGAGGCAGGCGCGGTGCGATCAGGGGCTGCAGTGAGTAGTCGGGGCTGCCCCACCGAGCCCCTGTTATTGCTCAGATCTCCCCCTTGGCCGGTTCTAGGGTTGATCTCTGCTACCCTAGGTACACGAGGTGCACATCTTTGCGTATCTTTGCGTTTCCCGGCTCCCGGGAGGCGGGCAGGGGTGGCCTGTGGGCGGGGCGGGGGCGGGGCTGGGGCGGGGCGGTGGCGGAAACCAAGAGGGCAGAAGCAGGAGGCATGGGCTGCCCAGGCAAGCCTGTGGGTTTCTATCCAGTGTCCCCCTCAGCCTGCAGTTGGGGCGTTGGGGCGCCCCCTGCTGCTTCAGGGTGGCAATTGCCATCCCCCCAGGTGGCACGAATACTGGGATTCTTCCTACAGTAGACACACAGAGAGACAAAGAAATAGACAGACAGACACACTAGCCTCTTCCTCCATTTAGAAACAGCCATATATCCTAACCTCCTGCTCTTCATCCATTAAATAGTTAGAAAGATACATACATACTCAGACACACACACACACACACACACACACACACGCCCCCCCCCACACAAACTCTAGCCTCCTCCTGGTCATAAATTACTCAGGTTCATAGACACACTAATCTCCTCCTCCATTAGATAATACTTAGACAAACTTAATAGACTATTTATCTTCCTCCATTAGATACATAGTCAGTGAGATTGATGGATACACACACAAGCCTCTACCTACACATGCTAGAGAGACACACAGATAGCCAGACACACGGGCCTCCTCCTTCTACTCGATTAGATATAAGCTCATACATGGATATCTTATATATAAACAGACACACAGACAGAAATACTAGCCTTCTCCTCCTCCATTAGATGCATATAAAGACTCATAGACTGGCACAGTAGCCTCCTTCCCCTTTACTTACAGATACATAGTAGACAGACCCGCACGCAAACACGCACACGCACACACACTGCCCCCCTCCGCTTGCTCAAATAGGTAGATAGGTAGATAGATACATTAACCTCCTCCTTCAACAGACAAAAAAATAAAAGACACACTAGCCTACTCCTACGCCTCACATAGATAGATAGATAGAGAGAGAGATAGATAGATAGAGAGATAGAGAGATAGAGAGATACATAGATATATATGCAGGCAAGGAGATAGACATGCTAGTCTCCTCTTCCTCCGTTAGATAAACAGACAGACACACACATAGAGTAGCCTCTCCCATCCTCCAATAGATAGGCAGTTAGGCTGGAAGTCAGACAAACAGACTCACTAGAGGCAGGGTGCGGTCTGGGTTGGGGTCGGCGGCGGTGACAGGGAATTAGGATGCCCCTGGCGAGACAGAGGATTTTCTCCCTTGTCCCTAGCTGCCTTGTCTGGGGGGGCCTCCGCTCCTTCAGATTCGTAGGACTCTGCCCGCCTGCCGCCGGGCCTGCTCCCCTGGCGAAGGCGTGGTGAAGGCCTGGGAAGAGATTGGGGACAGAGGAGAGGCAGCACAGCAGTTAAGGGGCATGCCTCGGCGACTTGGTCATTTTGCTCCCATCTCCCCATCTCCTGGGCTCTGGGCAGCATCTACTTCCCAGGTTTGCGGGAGTTAAGTCTTCTTGTCAGCCAGGTCATGGGATGATGGTGAGGTGAGTTCACGGGACAGTTACGTACCAGGGAGTGGACTGCCCAGGTTGAGACGATCAGTTTGCTCACATCTATACAGGGGCTTGGGCTGGGGGCGGTATCTCCTGCCCCAGATTCACAGAATGAATGTTTCCAGGTCCACCTGCCCCCTGGAGGCAGGCGTTCTACGGACAGAGGCTGCAGTGAGGAGGCGGGGCTGCCCCACCCAGCCCCTGTATCAGCTATCATCTCCTCCTTGGCGGTCCAGGGGTCCGTCTCTGGTACCCTGGTACAAGAGGTTAACTCATGTTTTGGCAAGAACCCGGGAGGCGGGCGAGGGGTGGTCAAGGGGCGGGGAGGGGGCGGTGCGGTGGTGGCCAAAGGGAACAAAGAAGCTGGGGCCAAGGGTGGCTAGACAAGCCTGTGAACTTCCAACCTGCGGCAAACTCAGACTGCAGTTGGGGCGCCCCCTGCTGCTTCAGGGTGGCAATTGCCATCCCCCCAGGTGGCACGAATACTGGGATTCTTCCTACAGTAGACACACAGAGAGACAAAGAAATAGACAGACAGACACACTAGCCTCTTCCTCCATTTAGAAACAGCCATATATCCTAACCTCCTCTTCCTCATGCATTCTATAGGTAGACACATACATACATAGGCAGACACCCACAGACACACACATACACACACTGGCGTCCTACTTCTCCTCACTTAATTAGGTAGTGAGACACACTAATCTCCTCCTCCATTAGATAATAGATCGAGAAACGCAATAGACTCTTCCTCATCCTCCATTAGATAGATAGTGAGATTGACTGATAAACACACTAGCCTCTTTGTTCTCCTGTAGAGGGACAGACAGATAGCCAGACACTTTGGAATCCTTCTTCTTCTCCATTAGATAATAATACAGACAGACTCACAGACACACAGACAGACATACACACTACTCTTCTCCTCCCCTGAGAGTCAGAGAGATAGACACTGTAGCCTCCTTCTTCTCGATTAGATAAACGTACATATATAGATATCTGTTACAGTGACAGAGAGACAGACATACTAGCTTACTCCCCCTCCATTAGGTGCACACATAGACTGATACAAATATACAGTAGAATACCCCCCTTGACTTTCCGGTTCATTGATACACAGACCCGCACGCACACACAGACACACAGACACACAGACACACACACACACACACACACACGGTAGCCTCCTCCTCTTCCTCAAATTTGAAGTTATGTAGATAGACACACTAACCTACTCCTCCAATACACAGACACATAAAAAGGCACACTAGCCTATAGGTATGCCTCCTTTAGATAGATAGGTAGTTAGGTAGATAGATAGATAGATAGATAGATAGATAGATAGATAGATAGATAGATAGATAGAAAGATAGATACATAGGCAGGCAGGAAGATACAGAGACATACAAGTCTCCTCCTCCTCCGTTAGATAAGCAGACGGGCACACACATAGGCTAGCCTCTCCCATCCTCCTCTAGGCAGGCAGTCAGACAGACAGACACACTAGCGTCGGGGTGCGGTCTGTGGACAGGGATCAGCAGCGTTGTCCAGGGGCAGGAGTGCCACTGGCGAGTCATAGCGTTTTATCCCATGTCCCACCCTGCCTTGCCTGGGGGTGGCATCCGCTCCCCCAAGTTCACCGGACTCAGACATTTGAAGTCTCCCTGCTTTGGGAGCGGGCGTGCTGAGGTCAGGGGAAGAGTTCAGCGGCAGATATGGAGGCGGCACAGCAGCTAAGGGGGATGCCTCGGGGAGTCGATCATTTTCCTACCATCTCCCCCTCTCCTGGCCTCGGGATGTCCTCTGCTACCCCAGGTGTGCGGGATTTAATTCTCCTTGTCAGCCAGGTCCTGGGAGGCTGCTGCGGTGATCTCTGGGTACAGGGACGTTGAGGGGAGCAGACTACATCGGGTGAGCCGATCAGGTTGCTCCCATCTCCACAAGGGCCTGGCCTGGAAACGGGCTCTCCTGCCCCGGGTTCACAGTATCCATGTTTCCATGTCAGCCTTCGCCCCGAAGGCGGGCCCGGTGTGATAAGGGGCTGCAGTGAGGAGGCGGGTCTGCCCCACCGAGCCCCTGTATTTGCTCAGATCTCCCCCTTGGCCGGTCCTAGGGTTGGTTTCTGCTACCCTAGGTACTCGAGGTGCACATCTCTGTGTTTTCCGGCTCCCGTGAAGCGGGTGTGGGGTGGGGCGCGGCGGGGGTCGGGCTGGGGCTTGGCGCGCGCAGCTATAGAAAGAGCAGAAGCGGCAGGCACGGGCTGCCCTGGCAAGCCTGTGGGTTCCCATCCATTGTCCCCCTCAGACTGCAATGGGGGCACCCTCTGTTGCTTCAGGGTGGCAATTGCCATCCCTCCAGGTGAGTCGAATACTGAGAGGCTTCCTCCATTAGACAGACAGAGAGACAAATAAATAGACAGTCAGACACACTAGCGTCTTCCTCCATTTAGACACAGCCATCTATCCTAACCTCCTCCTCCTCATCCATTATAGAGGGAGACAGAAACATAGACAGACAGACATGCACAAACACACACACACTAGCCTCCTCCTTCTCTTCCAATAGGTAGATAGGTAGATAGACAAACTAACCTCCTCCTCCAACAGACACACAAGTAAAAAGTCACACTTGGCTCCTGCTATGCCTCCACTTGATAGATAGATAGATAGATAGATAGATAGATAGATAGATAGATAGATAGATAGGCAGGCCAATAGAGAGACCTACTCGCCGGCTGCTCCTCCGTTAGGTAAAACGACAGACACACACGTAGACTAGCCCCTCCCATTCTTAAATATCTAGGCAGTCAGGCTGGTAGTCAGACAGACACACAATCCAGACATGGGTGTTCTGGGGAAGGGGTTTGACGGAAGCGACTGGGGAATAGGGTGCCACTGTCGAGCTAGAGGATATTCTCCCATGTCCCTAGCTGCCTTGCCTGGAGGAGGCATCTGCTCCCCCAAGTTCACCGGACTCAAACCTTTAAAGTCGCCCTGCTCCTGGGAGCGGGCGTGGTGAGGTCAGGGGAAGAGGTCGGCAGCAGAGGCGGAGACAGAGGCTGCACAGCAGCAAACGGGGATGCCTCGGCGGCTTGGTCATTTTCCTCCGAACTCCACCTCTTCTGCCCTCGGGGCGGCCTCTGCTAACCCAGGTTTCCGGGATTGAGTTCTCCTTGTCAGCCAGGTCCTGGGATGCTGGTGAGGTGACTTCAGAGGACAGGGACGTCGTGGGGAGTGGACTGCCTCTGATCAGCCGATCAGTTTGCTCCCATCTCCACAGCGGCCTGGCCTGGGGGCGGCCTCTCCTGCCCCAGGTTCACCGTATGCATGTTTCCATGTCAGCGTCCGCCCTGGAGGCAGGCGCGGTGCGATCAGGGGCTGCAGTGAGTAGTCGGGGCTGCCCCACCGAGCCCCTGTTATTGCTCAGATCTCCCCCTTGGCCGGTTCTAGGGTTGATCTCTGCTACCCTAGGTACACGAGGTGCACATCTTTGCGTATCTTTGCGTTTCCCGGCTCCCGGGAGGCGGGCAGGGGTGGCCTGTGGGCGGGGCGGGGGCGGGGCTGGGGCGGGGCGGTGGCGGAAACCAAGAGGGCAGAAGCAGGAGGCATGGGCTGCCCAGGCAAGCCTGTGGGTTTCTATCCAGTGTCCCCCTCAGCCTGCAGTTGGGGCGTTGGGGCGCCCCCTGCTGCTTCAGGGTGGCAATTGCCATCCCCCCAGGTGGCACGAATACTGGGATTCTTCCTACAGTAGACACACAGAGAGACAAAGAAATAGACAGACAGACACACTAGCCTCTTCCTCCATTTAGAAACAGCCATATATCCTAACCTCCTGCTCTTCATCCATTAAATAGTTAGAAAGATACATACATACTCAGACACACACACACACACACACACACACACACGCCCCCCCACACACAAACTCTAGCCTCCTCCTGGTCATAAATTACTCAGGTTCATAGACACACTAATCTCCTCCTCCATTAGATAATACTTAGACAAACTTAATAGACTATTTATCTTCCTCCATTAGATACATAGTCAGTGAGATTGATGGATACACACACAAGCCTCTACCTACACATGCTAGAGAGACACACAGATAGCCAGACACACGGGCCTCCTCCTTCTACTCGATTAGATATAAGCTCATACATGGATATCTTATATATAAACAGACACACAGACAGAAATACTAGCCTTCTCCTCCTCCATTAGATGCATATAAAGACTCATAGACTGGCACAGTAGCCTCCTTCCCCTTTACTTACAGATACATAGTAGACAGACCCGCACGCAAACACGCACACGCACACACACTGCCCCCCTCCGCTTGCTCAAATAGGTAGATAGGTAGATAGATACATTAACCTCCTCCTTCAACAGACAAAAAAATAAAAGACACACTAGCCTACTCCTACGCCTCACATAGATAGATAGATAGAGAGAGAGATAGAGAGATAGAGAGATAGAGAGATAGAGAGATACATAGATATATATGCAGGCAAGGAGATAGACATGCTAGTCTCCTCTTCCTCCGTTAGATAAACAGACAGACACACACATAGAGTAGCCTCTCCCATCCTCCAATAGATAGGCAGTTAGGCTGGAAGTCAGACAAACAGACTCACTAGAGGCAGGGTGCGGTCTGGGTTGGGGTCGGCGGCGGTGACAGGGAATTAGGATGCCCCTGGCGAGACAGAGGATTTTCTCCCTTGTCCCTAGCTGCCTTGTCTGGGGGGGCCTCCGCTCCTTCAGATTCGTAGGACTCTGCCCGCCTGCCGCCGGGCCTGCTCCCCTGGCGAAGGCGTGGTGAAGGCCTGGGAAGAGATTGGGGACAGAGGAGAGGCAGCACAGCAGTTAAGGGGCATGCCTCGGCGACTTGGTCATTTTGCTCCCATCTCCCCATCTCCTGGGCTCTGGGCAGCATCTACTTCCCAGGTTTGCGGGAGTTAAGTCTTCTTGTCAGCCAGGTCATGGGATGATGGTGAGGTGAGTTCACGGGACAGTTACGTACCAGGGAGTGGACTGCCCAGGTTGAGACGATCAGTTTGCTCACATCTATACAGGGGCTTGGGCTGGGGGCGGTATCTCCTGCCCCAGATTCACAGAATGAATGTTTCCAGGTCCACCTGCCCCCTGGAGGCAGGCGTTCTACGGACAGAGGCTGCAGTGAGGAGGCGGGGCTGCCCCACCCAGCCCCTGTATCAGCTATCATCTCCTCCTTGGCGGTCCAGGGGTCCGTCTCTGGTACCCTGGTACAAGAGGTTAACTCATGTTTTGGCAAGAACCCGGGAGGCGGGCGAGGGGTGGTCAAGGGGCGGGGAGGGGGCGGTGCGGTGGTGGCCAAAGGGAACAAAGAAGCTGGGGCCAAGGGTGGCTAGACAAGCCTGTGAACTTCCAACCTGCGGCAAACTCAGACTGCAGTTGGGGCGCCCCCTGCTGCTTCAGGGTGGCAATTGCCATCCCCCCAGGTGGCACGAATACTGGGATTCTTCCTACAGTAGACACACAGAGAGACAAAGAAATAGACAGACAGACACACTAGCCTCTTCCTCCATTTAGAAACAGCCATATATCCTAACCTCCTCTTCCTCGTGCATTCTATAGGTAGACACATACATACATAGGCAGACACCCACAGACACACACATACACACACTGGCGTCCTACTTCTCCTCACTTAATTAGGTAGTGAGACACACTAATCTCCTCCTCCATTAGATAATAGATCGAGAAACGCAATAGACTCTTCCTCATCCTCCATTAGATAGATAGTGAGATTGACTGATAAACACACTAGCCTCTTTGTTCTCCTGTAGAGGGACAGACAGATAGCCAGACACTTTGGAATCCTTCTTCTTCTCCATTAGATAATAATACAGACAGACTCACAGACACACAGACAGACATACACACTACTCTTCTCCTCCCCTGAGAGTCAGAGAGATAGACACTGTAGCCTCCTTCTTCTCGATTAGATAAACGTACATATATAGATATCTGTTACAGTGACAGAGAGACAGACATACTAGCTTACTCCCCCTCCATTAGGTGCACACATAGACTGATACAAATATACAGTAGAATACCCCCCTTGACTTTCCGGTTCATTGATACACAGACCCGCACGCACACACAGACACACAGACACACACACACACACACACACACACACACACACGGTAGCCTCCTCCTCTTCCTCAAATTTGAAGTTATGTAGATAGACACACTAACCTACTCCTCCAATACACAGACACATAAAAAGGCACACTAGCCTATAGGTATGCCTCCTTTAGATAGATAGGTAGTTAGGTAGATAGATAGATAGATAGATAGATAGATAGATAGATAGATAGATAGATAGAAAGATAGATACATAGGCAGGCAGGAAGATACAGAGACATACAAGTCTCCTCCTCCTCCGTTAGATAAGCAGACGGGCACACACATAGGCTAGCCTCTCCCATCCTCCTCTAGGCAGGCAGTCAGACAGACAGACACACTAGCGTCGGGGTGCGGTCTGTGGACAGGGATCAGCAGCGTTGACCAGGGGCAGGAGTGCCACTGGCGAGTCATAGCGTTTTATCCCATGTCCCACCCTGCCTTGCCTGGGGGTGGCATCCGCTCCCCCAAGTTCACCGGACTCAGACATTTGAAGTCTCCCTGCTTTGGGAGCGGGCGTGCTGAGGTCAGGGGAAGAGTTCAGCGGCAGATATGGAGGCGGCACAGCAGCTAAGGGGGATGCCTCGGGGAGTCGATCATTTTCCTACCATCTCCCCCTCTCCTGGCCTCGGGATGTCCTCTGCTACCCCAGGTGTGCGGGATTTAATTCTCCTTGTCAGCCAGGTCCTGGGAGGCTGCTGCGGTGATCTCTGGGTACAGGGACGTTGAGGGGAGCAGACTACATCGGGTGAGCCGATCAGGTTGCTCCCATCTCCACAAGGGCCTGGCCTGGAAACGGGCTCTCCTGCCCCGGGTTCACAGTATCCATGTTTCCATGTCAGCCTTCGCCCCGAAGGCGGGCCCGGTGTGATAAGGGGCTGCAGTGAGGAGGCGGGTCTGCCCCACCGAGCCCCTGTATTTGCTCAGATCTCCCCCTTGGCCGGTCCTAGGGTTGGTTTCTGCTACCCTAGGTACTCGAGGTGCACATCTCTGTGTTTTCCGGCTCCCGTGAAGCGGGTGTGGGGTGGGGCGCGGCGGGGGTCGGGCTGGGGCTTGGCGCGCGCAGCTATAGAAAGAGCAGAAGCGGCAGGCACGGGCTGCCCTGGCAAGCCTGTGGGTTCCCATCCATTGTCCCCCTCAGACTGCAATGGGGGCACCCTCTGTTGCTTCAGGGTGGCAATTGCCATCCCTCCAGGTGAGTCGAATACTGAGAGGCTTCCTCCATTAGACAGACAGAGAGACAAATAAATAGACAGTCAGACACACTAGCGTCTTCCTCCATTTAGACACAGCCATCTATCCTAACCTCCTCCTCCTCATCCATTATAGAGGGAGACAGAAACATAGACAGACAGACATGCACAAACACACACACACTAGCCTCCTCCTTCTCTTCCAATAGGTAGATAGGTAGATAGACAAACTAACCTCCTCCTCCAACAGACACACAAGTAAAAAGTCACACTTGGCTCCTGCTATGCCTCCACTTGATAGATAGTAAGATAGATAGATAGATAGATAGATAGATAGATAGATAGATAGATAGATAGATAGATAGGCAGGCAGGCCAATAGAGAGACCTACTCGCCGGCTGCTCCTCCGTTAGGTAAAACGACAAACACACACGTAGACTAGCCCCTCCCATTCTTAAATATCTAGGCAGTCAGGCTGGTAGTCAGACAGACACACAATCCAGACATGGGTGTTCTGGGGAAGGGGTTTGACGGAAGCGACTGGGGAATAGGGTGCCACTGTCGAGCTAGAGGATATTCTCCCATGTCCCTAGCTGCCTTGCCTGGAGGAGGCATCTGCTCCCCCAAGTTCACCGGACTCAAACCTTTAAAGTCGCCCTGCTCCTGGGAGCGGGCGTGGTGAGGTCAGGGGAAGAGGTCGGCAGCAGAGGCGGAGACAGAGGCTGCACAGCAGCAAACGGGGATGCCTCGGCGGCTTGGTCATTTTCCTCCGAACTCCACCTCTTCTGCCCTCGGGGCGGCCTCTGCTAACCCAGGTTTCCGGGATTGAGTTCTCCTTGTCAGCCAGGTCCTGGGATGCTGGTGAGGTGACTTCAGAGGACAGGGACGTCGTGGGGAGTGGACTGCCTCTGATCAGCCGATCAGTTTGCTCCCATCTCCACAGCGGCCTGGCCTGGGGGCGGCCTCTCCTGCCCCAGGTTCACCGTATGCATGTTTCCATGTCAGCGTCCGCCCTGGAGGCAGGCGCGGTGCGATCAGGGGCTGCAGTGAGTAGTCGGGGCTGCCCCACCGAGCCCCTGTTATTGCTCAGATCTCCCCCTTGGCCGGTTCTAGGGTTGATCTCTGCTACCCTAGGTACACGAGGTGCACATCTTTGCGTATCTTTGCGTTTCCCGGCTCCCGGGAGGCGGGCAGGGGTGGCCTGTGGGCGGGGCGGGGGCGGGGCTGGGGCGGGGCGGTGGCGGAAACCAAGAGGGCAGAAGCAGGAGGCATGGGCTGCCCAGGCAAGCCTGTGGGTTTCTATCCAGTGTCCCCCTCAGCCTGCAGTTGGGGCGTTGGGGCGCCCCCTGCTGCTTCAGGGTGGCAATTGCCATCCCCCCAGGTGGCACGAATACTGGGATTCTTCCTACAGTAGACACACAGAGAGACAAAGAAATAGACAGACAGACACACTAGCCTCTTCCTCCATTTAGAAACAGCCATATATCCTAACCTCCTGCTCTTCATCCATTAAATAGTTAGAAAGATACATACATACTCAGACACACACACACACACACACACACACACACGCCCCCCCCCACACAAACTCTAGCCTCCTCCTGGTCATAAATTACTCAGGTTCATAGACACACTAATCTCCTCCTCCATTAGATAATACTTAGACAAACTTAATAGACTATTTATCTTCCTCCATTAGATACATAGTCAGTGAGATTGATGGATACACACACAAGCCTCTACCTACACATGCTAGAGAGACACACAGATAGCCAGACACACGGGCCTCCTCCTTCTACTCGATTAGATATAAGCTCATACATGGATATCTTATATATAAACAGACACACAGACAGAAATACTAGCCTTCTCCTCCTCCATTAGATGCATATAAAGACTCATAGACTGGCACAGTAGCCTCCTTCCCCTTTACTTACAGATACATAGTAGACAGACCCGCACGCAAACACGCACACGCACACACACTGCCCCCCTCCGCTTGCTCAAATAGGTAGATAGGTAGATAGATACATTAACCTCCTCCTTCAACAGACAAAAAAATAAAAGACACACTAGCCTACTCCTACGCCTCACATAGATAGATAGATAGAGAGAGAGATAGATAGATAGATAGAGAGATAGAGAGATAGAGAGATACATAGATATATATGCAGGCAAGGAGATAGACATGCTAGTCTCCTCTTCCTCCGTTAGATAAACAGACAGACACACACATAGAGTAGCCTCTCCCATCCTCCAATAGATAGGCAGTTAGGCTGGAAGTCAGACAAACAGACTCACTAGAGGCAGGGTGCGGTCTGGGTTGGGGTCGGCGGCGGTGACAGGGAATTAGGATGCCCCTGGCGAGACAGAGGATTTTCTCCCTTGTCCCTAGCTGCCTTGTCTGGGGGGGCCTCCGCTCCTTCAGATTCGTAGGACTCTGCCCGCCTGCCGCCGGGCCTGCTCCCCTGGCGAAGGCGTGGTGAAGGCCTGGGAAGAGATTGGGGACAGAGGAGAGGCAGCACAGCAGTTAAGGGGCATGCCTCGGCGACTTGGTCATTTTGCTCCCATCTCCCCATCTCCTGGGCTCTGGGCAGCATCTACTTCCCAGGTTTGCGGGAGTTAAGTCTTCTTGTCAGCCAGGTCATGGGATGATGGTGAGGTGAGTTCACGGGACAGTTACGTACCAGGGAGTGGACTGCCCAGGTTGAGACGATCAGTTTGCTCACATCTATACAGGGGCTTGGGCTGGGGGCGGTATCTCCTGCCCCAGATTCACAGAATGAATGTTTCCAGGTCCACCTGCCCCCTGGAGGCAGGCGTTCTACGGACAGAGGCTGCAGTGAGGAGGCGGGGCTGCCCCACCCAGCCCCTGTATCAGCTATCATCTCCTCCTTGGCGGTCCAGGGGTCCGTCTCTGGTACCCTGGTACAAGAGGTTAACTCATGTTTTGGCAAGAACCCGGGAGGCGGGCGAGGGGTGGTCAAGGGGCGGGGAGGGGGCGGTGCGGTGGTGGCCAAAGGGAACAAAGAAGCTGGGGCCAAGGGTGGCTAGACAAGCCTGTGAACTTCCAACCTGCGGCAAACTCAGACTGCAGTTGGGGCGCCCCCTGCTGCTTCAGGGTGGCAATTGCCATCCCCCCAGGTGGCACGAATACTGGGATTCTTCCTACAGTAGACACACAGAGAGACAAAGAAATAGACAGACAGACACACTAGCCTCTTCCTCCATTTAGAAACAGCCATATATCCTAACCTCCTCTTCCTCGTGCATTCTATAGGTAGACACATACATACATAGGCAGACACCCACAGACACACACATACACACACTGGCGTCCTACTTCTCCTCACTTAATTAGGTAGTGAGACACACTAATCTCCTCCTCCATTAGATAATAGATCGAGAAACGCAATAGACTCTTCCTCATCCTCCATTAGATAGATAGTGAGATTGACTGATAAACACACTAGCCTCTTTGTTCTCCTGTAGAGGGACAGACAGATAGCCAGACACTTTGGAATCCTTCTTCTTCTCCATTAGATAATAATACAGACAGACTCACAGACACACAGACAGACATACACACTACTCTTCTCCTCCCCTGAGAGTCAGAGAGATAGACACTGTAGCCTCCTTCTTCTCGATTAGATAAACGTACATATATAGATATCTGTTACAGTGACAGAGAGACAGACATACTAGCTTACTCCCCCTCCATTAGGTGCACACATAGACTGATACAAATATACAGTAGAATACCCCCCTTGACTTTCCGGTTCATTGATACACAGACCCGCACGCACACACAGACACACAGACACACACACACACACACACACACACACACACGGTAGCCTCCTCCTCTTCCTCAAATTTGAAGTTATGTAGATAGACACACTAACCTACTCCTCCAATACACAGACACATAAAAAGGCACACTAGCCTATAGGTATGCCTCCTTTAGATAGATAGGTAGTTAGGTAGATAGATAGATAGATAGATAGATAGATAGATAGATAGATAGATAGATAGAAAGATAGATACATAGGCAGGCAGGAAGATACAGAGACATACAAGTCTCCTCCTCCTCCGTTAGATAAGCAGACGGGCACACACATAGGCTAGCCTCTCCCATCCTCCTCTAGGCAGGCAGTCAGACAGACAGACACACTAGCGTCGGGGTGCGGTCTGTGGACAGGGATCAGCAGCGTTGTCCAGGGGCAGGAGTGCCACTGGCGAGTCATAGCGTTTTATCCCATGTCCCACCCTGCCTTGCCTGGGGGTGGCATCCGCTCCCCCAAGTTCACCGGACTCAGACATTTGAAGTCTCCCTGCTTTGGGAGCGGGCGTGCTGAGGTCAGGGGAAGAGTTCAGCGGCAGATATGGAGGCGGCACAGCAGCTAAGGGGGATGCCTCGGGGAGTCGATCATTTTCCTACCATCTCCCCCTCTCCTGGCCTCGGGATGTCCTCTGCTACCCCAGGTGTGCGGGATTTAATTCTCCTTGTCAGCCAGGTCCTGGGAGGCTGCTGCGGTGATCTCTGGGTACAGGGACGTTGAGGGGAGCAGACTACATCGGGTGAGCCGATCAGGTTGCTCCCATCTCCACAAGGGCCTGGCCTGGAAACGGGCTCTCCTGCCCCGGGTTCACAGTATCCATGTTTCCATGTCAGCCTTCGCCCCGAAGGCGGGCCCGGTGTGATAAGGGGCTGCAGTGAGGAGGCGGGTCTGCCCCACCGAGCCCCTGTATTTGCTCAGATCTCCCCCTTGGCCGGTCCTAGGGTTGGTTTCTGCTACCCTAGGTACTCGAGGTGCACATCTCTGTGTTTTCCGGCTCCCGTGAAGCGGGTGTGGGGTGGGGCGCGGCGGGGGTCGGGCTGGGGCTTGGCGCGCGCAGCTATAGAAAGAGCAGAAGCGGCAGGCACGGGCTGCCCTGGCAAGCCTGTGGGTTCCCATCCATTGTCCCCCTCAGACTGCAATGGGGGCACCCTCTGTTGCTTCAGGGTGGCAATTGCCATCCCTCCAGGTGAGTCGAATACTGAGAGGCTTCCTCCATTAGACAGACAGAGAGACAAATAAATAGACAGTCAGACACACTAGCGTCTTCCTCCATTTAGACACAGCCATCTATCCTAACCTCCTCCTCCTCATCCATTATAGAGGGAGACAGAAACATAGACAGACAGACATGCACAAACACACACACACTAGCCTCCTCCTTCTCTTCCAATAGGTAGATAGGTAGATAGACAAACTAACCTCCTCCTCCAACAGACACACAAGTAAAAAGTCACACTTGGCTCCTGCTATGCCTCCACTTGATAGATAGTAAGATAGATAGATAGATAGATAGATAGATAGATAGATAGATAGATAGATAGATAGATAGATAGATAGATAGGCAGGCAGGCCAATAGAGAGACCTACTCGCCGGCTGCTCCTCCGTTAGGTAAAACGACAAACACACACGTAGACTAGCCCCTCCCATTCTTAAATATCTAGGCAGTCAGGCTGGTAGTCAGACAGACACACAATCCAGACATGGGTGTTCTGGGGAAGGGGTTTGACGGAAGCGACTGGGGAATAGGGTGCCACTGTCGAGCTAGAGGATATTCTCCCATGTCCCTAGCTGCCTTGCCTGGAGGAGGCATCTGCTCCCCCAAGTTCACCGGACTCAAACCTTTAAAGTCGCCCTGCTCCTGGGAGCGGGCGTGGTGAGGTCAGGGGAAGAGGTCGGCAGCAGAGGCGGAGACAGAGGCTGCACAGCAGCAAACGGGGATGCCTCGGCGGCTTGGTCATTTTCCTCCGAACTCCACCTCTTCTGCCCTCGGGGCGGCCTCTGCTAACCCAGGTTTCCGGGATTGAGTTCTCCTTGTCAGCCAGGTCCTGGGATGCTGGTGAGGTGACTTCAGAGGACAGGGACGTCGTGGGGAGTGGACTGCCTCTGATCAGCCGATCAGTTTGCTCCCATCTCCACAGCGGCCTGGCCTGGGGGCGGCCTCTCCTGCCCCAGGTTCACCGTATGCATGTTTCCATGTCAGCGTCCGCCCTGGAGGCAGGCGCGGTGCGATCAGGGGCTGCAGTGAGTAGTCGGGGCTGCCCCACCGAGCCCCTGTTATTGCTCAGATCTCCCCCTTGGCCGGTTCTAGGGTTGATCTCTGCTACCCTAGGTACACGAGGTGCACATCTTTGCGTATCTTTGCGTTTCCCGGCTCCCGGGAGGCGGGCAGGGGTGGCCTGTGGGCGGGGCGGGGGCGGGGCTGGGGCGGGGCGGTGGCGGAAACCAAGAGGGCAGAAGCAGGAGGCATGGGCTGCCCAGGCAAGCCTGTGGGTTTCTATCCAGTGTCCCCCTCAGCCTGCAGTTGGGGCGTTGGGGCGCCCCCTGCTGCTTCAGGGTGGCAATTGCCATCCCCCCAGGTGGCACGAATACTGGGATTCTTCCTACAGTAGACACACAGAGAGACAAAGAAATAGACAGACAGACACACTAGCCTCTTCCTCCATTTAGAAACAGCCATATATCCTAACCTCCTGCTCTTCATCCATTAAATAGTTAGAAAGATACATACATACTCAGACACACACACACACACACACACACACACACACGCCCCCCCACACACAAACTCTAGCCTCCTCCTGGTCATAAATTACTCAGGTTCATAGACACACTAATCTCCTCCTCCATTAGATAATACTTAGACAAACTTAATAGACTATTTATCTTCCTCCATTAGATACATAGTCAGTGAGATTGATGGATACACACACAAGCCTCTACCTACACATGCTAGAGAGACACACAGATAGCCAGACACACGGGCCTCCTCCACTACTCGATTAGATATAAGCTCATACATGGATATCTTATATATAAACAGACACACAGACAGAAATACTAGCCTTCTCCTCCTCCATTAGATGCATATAAAGACTCATAGACTGGCACAGTAGCCTCCTTCCCCTTTACTTACAGATACATAGTAGACAGACCCGCACGCAAACACGCACACGCACACACACTGCCCCCCTCCGCTTGCTCAAATAGGTAGATAGGTAGATAGATACATTAACCTCCTCCTTCAACAGACAAAAAAATAAAAGACACACTAGCCTACTCCTACGCCTCACATAGATAGATAGATAGAGAGAGAGATAGATAGATAGAGAGATAGAGAGATAGAGAGATACATAGATATATATGCAGGCAAGGAGATAGACATGCTAGTCTCCTCTTCCTCCGTTAGATAAACAGACAGACACACACATAGAGTAGCCTCTCCCATCCTCCAATAGATAGGCAGTTAGGCTGGAAGTCAGACAAACAGACTCACTAGAGGCAGGGTGCGGTCTGGGTTGGGGTCGGCGGCGGTGACAGGGAATTAGGATGCCCCTGGCGAGACAGAGGATTTTCTCCCTTGTCCCTAGCTGCCTTGTCTGGGGGGGCCTCCGCTCCTTCAGATTCGTAGGACTCTGCCCGCCTGCCGCCGGGCCTGCTCCCCTGGCGAAGGCGTGGTGAAGGCCTGGGAAGAGATTGGGGACAGAGGAGAGGCAGCACAGCAGTTAAGGGGCATGCCTCGGCGACTTGGTCATTTTGCTCCCATCTCCCCATCTCCTGGGCTCTGGGCAGCATCTACTTCCCAGGTTTGCGGGAGTTAAGTCTTCTTGTCAGCCAGGTCATGGGATGATGGTGAGGTGAGTTCACGGGACAGTTACGTACCAGGGAGTGGACTGCCCAGGTTGAGACGATCAGTTTGCTCACATCTATACAGGGGCTTGGGCTGGGGGCGGTATCTCCTGCCCCAGATTCACAGAATGAATGTTTCCAGGTCCACCTGCCCCCTGGAGGCAGGCGTTCTACGGACAGAGGCTGCAGTGAGGAGGCGGGGCTGCCCCACCCAGCCCCTGTATCAGCTATCATCTCCTCCTTGGCGGTCCAGGGGTCCGTCTCTGGTACCCTGGTACAAGAGGTTAACTCATGTTTTGGCAAGAACCCGGGAGGCGGGCGAGGGGTGGTCAAGGGGCGGGGAGGGGGCGGTGCGGTGGTGGCCAAAGGGAACAAAGAAGCTGGGGCCAAGGGTGGCTAGACAAGCCTGTGAACTTCCAACCTGCGGCAAACTCAGACTGCAGTTGGGGCGCCCCCTGCTGCTTCAGGGTGGCAATTGCCATCCCCCCAGGTGGCACGAATACTGGGATTCTTCCTACAGTAGACACACAGAGAGACAAAGAAATAGACAGACAGACACACTAGCCTCTTCCTCCATTTAGAAACAGCCATATATCCTAACCTCCTCTTCCTCATGCATTCTATAGGTAGACACATACATACATAGGCAGACACCCACAGACACACACATACACACACTGGCGTCCTACTTCTCCTCACTTAATTAGGTAGTGAGACACACTAATCTCCTCCTCCATTAGATAATAGATCGAGAAACGCAATAGACTCTTCCTCATCCTCCATTAGATAGATAGTGAGATTGACTGATAAACACACTAGCCTCTTTGTTCTCCTGTAGAGGGACAGACAGATAGCCAGACACTTTGGAATCCTTCTTCTTCTCCATTAGATAATAATACAGACAGACTCACAGACACACAGACAGACATACACACTACTCTTCTCCTCCCCTGAGAGTCAGAGAGATAGACACTGTAGCCTCCTTCTTCTCGATTAGATAAACGTACATATATAGATATCTGTTACAGTGACAGAGAGACAGACATACTAGCTTACTCCCCCTCCATTAGGTGCACACATAGACTGATACAAATATACAGTAGAATACCCCCCTTGACTTTCCGGTTCATTGATACACAGACCCGCACGCACACACAGACACACAGACACACAGACACACACACACACACACACACACGGTAGCCTCCTCCTCTTCCTCAAATTTGAAGTTATGTAGATAGACACACTAACCTACTCCTCCAATACACAGACACATAAAAAGGCACACTAGCCTATAGGTATGCCTCCTTTAGATAGATAGGTAGTTAGGTAGATAGATAGATAGATAGATAGATAGATAGATAGATAGATAGATAGATAGAAAGATAGATACATAGGCAGGCAGGAAGATACAGAGACATACAAGTCTCCTCCTCCTCCGTTAGATAAGCAGACGGGCACACACATAGGCTAGCCTCTCCCATCCTCCTCTAGGCAGGCAGTCAGACAGACAGACACACTAGCGTCGGGGTGCGGTCTGTGGACAGGGATCAGCAGCGTTGTCCAGGGGCAGGAGTGCCACTGGCGAGTCATAGCGTTTTATCCCATGTCCCACCCTGCCTTGCCTGGGGGTGGCATCCGCTCCCCCAAGTTCACCGGACTCAGACATTTGAAGTCTCCCTGCTTTGGGAGCGGGCGTGCTGAGGTCAGGGGAAGAGTTCAGCGGCAGATATGGAGGCGGCACAGCAGCTAAGGGGGATGCCTCGGGGAGTCGATCATTTTCCTACCATCTCCCCCTCTCCTGGCCTCGGGATGTCCTCTGCTACCCCAGGTGTGCGGGATTTAATTCTCCTTGTCAGCCAGGTCCTGGGAGGCTGCTGCGGTGATCTCTGGGTACAGGGACGTTGAGGGGAGCAGACTACATCGGGTGAGCCGATCAGGTTGCTCCCATCTCCACAAGGGCCTGGCCTGGAAACGGGCTCTCCTGCCCCGGGTTCACAGTATCCATGTTTCCATGTCAGCCTTCGCCCCGAAGGCGGGCCCGGTGTGATAAGGGGCTGCAGTGAGGAGGCGGGTCTGCCCCACCGAGCCCCTGTATTTGCTCAGATCTCCCCCTTGGCCGGTCCTAGGGTTGGTTTCTGCTACCCTAGGTACTCGAGGTGCACATCTCTGTGTTTTCCGGCTCCCGTGAAGCGGGTGTGGGGTGGGGCGCGGCGGGGGTCGGGCTGGGGCTTGGCGCGCGCAGCTATAGAAAGAGCAGAAGCGGCAGGCACGGGCTGCCCTGGCAAGCCTGTGGGTTCCCATCCATTGTCCCCCTCAGACTGCAATGGGGGCACCCTCTGTTGCTTCAGGGTGGCAATTGCCATCCCTCCAGGTGAGTCGAATACTGAGAGGCTTCCTCCATTAGACAGACAGAGAGACAAATAAATAGACAGTCAGACACACTAGCGTCTTCCTCCATTTAGACACAGCCATCTATCCTAACCTCCTCCTCCTCATCCATTATAGAGGGAGACAGAAACATAGACAGACAGACATGCACAAACACACACACACTAGCCTCCTCCTTCTCTTCCAATAGGTAGATAGGTAGATAGACAAACTAACCTCCTCCTCCAACAGACACACAAGTAAAAAGTCACACTTGGCTCCTGCTATGCCTCCACTTGATAGATAGTAAGATAGATAGATAGATAGATAGATAGATAGATAGATAGATAGATAGATAGATAGGCAGGCCAATAGAGAGACCTACTCGCCGGCTGCTCCTCCGTTAGGTAAAACGACAAACACACACGTAGACTAGCCCCTCCCATTCTTAAATATCTAGGCAGTCAGGCTGGTAGTCAGACAGACACACAATCCAGACATGGGTGTTCTGGGGAAGGGGTTTGACGGAAGCGACTGGGGAATAGGGTGCCACTGTCGAGCTAGAGGATATTCTCCCTTGTCCCTAGCTGCCTTGCCTGGACGAGGCATCTGCTCCCCCAAGTTCACCGGACTCAAACTTTTAAAGTCGCCCTGCTCCTGGGAGCGGGCGTGGTGAGGTCAGGGGAAGAGGTCGGCAGCAGAGGCGGAGACAGAGGCTGCACAGCAGCAAACGGGGATGCCTCGGCGGCTTGGTCATTTTCCTCCGAACTCCACCTCTTCTGCCCTCGGGGCGGCCTCTGCTAACCCAGGTTTCCGGGATTTAGTTCTCCTTGTCAGCCAGGTCCTGGGATGCTGGTGAGGTGACTTCAGAGGACAGGGACGTCGTGGGGAGTGGACTGCCTCTGATCAGCCGATCAGTTTGCTCCCATCTCCACAGCGGCCTGGCCTGGGGGCGGCCTCTCCTGCCCCAGGTTCACCGTATGCATGTTTCCATGTCAGCGTCCGCCCTGGAGGCAGGCGCGGTGCGATCAGGGGCTGCAGTGAGTAGTCGGGGCTGCCCCACCGAGCCCCTGTTATTGCTCAGATCTCCCCCTTGGCCGGTTCTAGGGTTGATCTCTGCTACCCTAGGTACACGAGGTGCACATCTTTGCGTATCTTTGCGTTTCCCGGCTCCCGGGAGGCGGGCAGGGGTGGCCTGTGGGCGGGGCGGGGGCGGGGCTGGGGCGGGGCGGTGGCGGAAACCAAGAGGGCAGAAGCAGGAGGCATGGGCTGCCCAGGCAAGCCTGTGGGTTTCTATCCAGTGTCCCCCTCAGCCTGCAGTTGGGGCGTTGGGGCGCCCCCTGCTGCTTCAGGGTGGCAATTGCCATCCCCCCAGGTGGCACGAATACTGGGATTCTTCCTACAGTAGACACACAGAGAGACAAAGAAATAGACAGACAGACACACTAGCCTCTTCCTCCATTTAGAAACAGCCATATATCCTAACCTCCTGCTCTTCATCCATTAAATAGTTAGAAAGATACATACATACTCAGACACACACACACACACACACACACACACACGCCCCCCCCCACACAAACTCTAGCCTCCTCCTGGTCATAAATTACTCAGGTTCATAGACACACTAATCTCCTCCTCCATTAGATAATACTTAGACAAACTTAATAGACTATTTATCTTCCTCCATTAGATACATAGTCAGTGAGATTGATGGATACACACACAAGCCTCTACCTACACATGCTAGAGAGACACACAGATAGCCAGACACACGGGCCTCCTCCTTCTACTCGATTAGATATAAGCTCATACATGGATATCTTATATATAAACAGACACACAGACAGAAATACTAGCCTTCTCCTCCTCCATTAGATGCATATAAAGACTCATAGACTGGCACAGTAGCCTCCTTCCCCTTTACTTACAGATACATAGTAGACAGACCCGCACGCAAACACGCACACGCACACACACTGCCCCCCTCCGCTTGCTCAAATAGGTAGATAGGTAGATAGATACATTAACCTCCTCCTTCAACAGACAAAAAAATAAAAGACACACTAGCCTACTCCTACGCCTCACATAGATAGATAGATAGAGAGAGAGATAGATAGATAGAGAGATAGAGAGATAGAGAGATACATAGATATATATGCAGGCAAGGAGATAGACATGCTAGTCTCCTCTTCCTCCGTTAGATAAACAGACAGACACACACATAGAGTAGCCTCTCCCATCCTCCAATAGATAGGCAGTTAGGCTGGAAGTCAGACAAACAGACTCACTAGAGGCAGGGTGCGGTCTGGGTTGGGGTCGGCGGCGGTGACAGGGAATTAGGATGCCCCTGGCGAGACAGAGGATTTTCTCCCTTGTCCCTAGCTGCCTTGTCTGGGGGGGCCTCCGCTCCTTCAGATTCGTAGGACTCTGCCCGCCTGCCGCCGGGCCTGCTCCCCTGGCGAAGGCGTGGTGAAGGCCTGGGAAGAGATTGGGGACAGAGGAGAGGCAGCACAGCAGTTAAGGGGCATGCCTCGGCGACTTGGTCATTTTGCTCCCATCTCCCCATCTCCTGGGCTCTGGGCAGCATCTACTTCCCAGGTTTGCGGGAGTTAAGTCTTCTTGTCAGCCAGGTCATGGGATGATGGTGAGGTGAGTTCACGGGACAGTTACGTACCAGGGAGTGGACTGCCCAGGTTGAGACGATCAGTTTGCTCACATCTATACAGGGGCTTGGGCTGGGGGCGGTATCTCCTGCCCCAGATTCACAGAATGAATGTTTCCAGGTCCACCTGCCCCCTGGAGGCAGGCGTTCTACGGACAGAGGCTGCAGTGAGGAGGCGGGGCTGCCCCACCCAGCCCCTGTATCAGCTATCATCTCCTCCTTGGCGGTCCAGGGGTCCGTCTCTGGTACCCTGGTACAAGAGGTTAACTCATGTTTTGGCAAGAACCCGGGAGGCGGGCGAGGGGTGGTCAAGGGGCGGGGAGGGGGCGGTGCGGTGGTGGCCAAAGGGAACAAAGAAGCTGGGGCCAAGGGTGGCTAGACAAGCCTGTGAACTTCCAACCTGCGGCAAACTCAGACTGCAGTTGGGGCGCCCCCTGCTGCTTCAGGGTGGCAATTGCCATCCCCCCAGGTGGCACGAATACTGGGATTCTTCCTACAGTAGACACACAGAGAGACAAAGAAATAGACAGACAGACACACTAGCCTCTTCCTCCATTTAGAAACAGCCATATATCCTAACCTCCTCTTCCTCATGCATTCTATAGGTAGACACATACATACATAGGCAGACACCCACAGACACACACATACACACACTGGCGTCCTACTTCTCCTCACTTAATTAGGTAGTGAGACACACTAATCTCCTCCTCCATTAGATAATAGATCGAGAAACGCAATAGACTCTTCCTCATCCTCCATTAGATAGATAGTGAGATTGACTGATAAACACACTAGCCTCTTTGTTCTCCTGTAGAGGGACAGACAGATAGCCAGACACTTTGGAATCCTTCTTCTTCTCCATTAGATAATAATACAGACAGACTCACAGACACACAGACAGACATACACACTACTCTTCTCCTCCCCTGAGAGTCAGAGAGATAGACACTGTAGCCTCCTTCTTCTCGATTAGATAAACGTACATATATAGATATCTGTTACAGTGACAGAGAGACAGACATACTAGCTTACTCCCCCTCCATTAGGTGCACACATAGACTGATACAAATATACAGTAGAATACCCCCCTTGACTTTCCGGTTCATTGATACACAGACCCGCACGCACACACAGACACACAGACACACAGACACACACACACACACACACACACGGTAGCCTCCTCCTCTTCCTCAAATTTGAAGTTATGTAGATAGACACACTAACCTACTCCTCCAATACACAGACACATAAAAAGGCACACTAGCCTATAGGTATGCCTCCTTTAGATAGATAGGTAGTTAGGTAGATAGATAGATAGATAGATAGATAGATAGATAGATAGATAGATAGATAGAAAGATAGATACATAGGCAGGCAGGAAGATACAGAGACATACAAGTCTCCTCCTCCTCCGTTAGATAAGCAGACGGGCACACACATAGGCTAGCCTCTCCCATCCTCCTCTAGGCAGGCAGTCAGACAGACAGACACACTAGCGTCGGGGTGCGGTCTGTGGACAGGGATCAGCAGCGTTGTCCAGGGGCAGGAGTGCCACTGGCGAGTCATAGCGTTTTATCCCATGTCCCACCCTGCCTTGCCTGGGGGTGGCATCCGCTCCCCCAAGTTCACCGGACTCAGACATTTGAAGTCTCCCTGCTTTGGGAGCGGGCGTGCTGAGGTCAGGGGAAGAGTTCAGCGGCAGATATGGAGGCGGCACAGCAGCTAAGGGGGATGCCTCGGGGAGTCGATCATTTTCCTACCATCTCCCCCTCTCCTGGCCTCGGGATGTCCTCTGCTACCCCAGGTGTGCGGGATTTAATTCTCCTTGTCAGCCAGGTCCTGGGAGGCTGCTGCGGTGATCTCTGGGTACAGGGACGTTGAGGGGAGCAGACTACATCGGGTGAGCCGATCAGGTTGCTCCCATCTCCACAAGGGCCTGGCCTGGAAACGGGCTCTCCTGCCCCGGGTTCACAGTATCCATGTTTCCATGTCAGCCTTCGCCCCGAAGGCGGGCCCGGTGTGATAAGGGGCTGCAGTGAGGAGGCGGGTCTGCCCCACCGAGCCCCTGTATTTGCTCAGATCTCCCCCTTGGCCGGTCCTAGGGTTGGTTTCTGCTACCCTAGGTACTCGAGGTGCACATCTCTGTGTTTTCCGGCTCCCGTGAAGCGGGTGTGGGGTGGGGCGCGGCGGGGGTCGGGCTGGGGCTTGGCGCGCGCAGCTATAGAAAGAGCAGAAGCGGCAGGCACGGGCTGCCCTGGCAAGCCTGTGGGTTCCCATCCATTGTCCCCCTCAGACTGCAATGGGGGCACCCTCTGTTGCTTCAGGGTGGCAATTGCCATCCCTCCAGGTGAGTCGAATACTGAGAGGCTTCCTCCATTAGACAGACAGAGAGACAAATAAATAGACAGTCAGACACACTAGCGTCTTCCTCCATTTAGACACAGCCATCTATCCTAACCTCCTCCTCCTCATCCATTATAGAGGGAGACAGAAACATAGACAGACAGACATGCACAAACACACACACACTAGCCTCCTCCTTCTCTTCCAATAGGTAGATAGGTAGATAGACAAACTAACCTCCTCCTCCAACAGACACACAAGTAAAAAGTCACACTTGGCTCCTGCTATGCCTCCACTTGATAGATAGATAGATAGATAGATAGATAGATAGATAGATAGATAGATAGATAGGCAGGCCAATAGAGAGACCTACTCGCCGGCTGCTCCTCCGTTAGGTAAAACGACAGACACACACGTAGACTAGCCCCTCCCATTCTTAAATATCTAGGCAGTCAGGCTGGTAGTCAGACAGACACACAATCCAGACATGGGTGTTCTGGGGAAGGGGTTTGACGGAAGCGACTGGGGAATAGGGTGCCACTGTCGAGCTAGAGGATATTCTCCCATGTCCCTAGCTGCCTTGCCTGGAGGAGGCATCTGCTCCCCCAAGTTCACCGGACTCAAACCTTTAAAGTCGCCCTGCTCCTGGGAGCGGGCGTGGTGAGGTCAGGGGAAGAGGTCGGCAGCAGAGGCGGAGACAGAGGCTGCACAGCAGCAAACGGGGATGCCTCGGCGGCTTGGTCATTTTCCTCCGAACTCCACCTCTTCTGCCCTCGGGGCGGCCTCTGCTAACCCAGGTTTCCGGGATTGAGTTCTCCTTGTCAGCCAGGTCCTGGGATGCTGGTGAGGTGACTTCAGAGGACAGGGACGTCGTGGGGAGTGGACTGCCTCTGATCAGCCGATCAGTTTGCTCCCATCTCCACAGCGGCCTGGCCTGGGGGCGGCCTCTCCTGCCCCAGGTTCACCGTATGCATGTTTCCATGTCAGCGTCCGCCCTGGAGGCAGGCGCGGTGCGATCAGGGGCTGCAGTGAGTAGTCGGGGCTGCCCCACCGAGCCCCTGTTATTGCTCAGATCTCCCCCTTGGCCGGTTCTAGGGTTGATCTCTGCTACCCTAGGTACACGAGGTGCACATCTTTGCGTATCTTTGCGTTTCCCGGCTCCCGGGAGGCGGGCAGGGGTGGCCTGTGGGCGGGGCGGGGGCGGGGCTGGGGCGGGGCGGTGGCGGAAACCAAGAGGGCAGAAGCAGGAGGCATGGGCTGCCCAGGCAAGCCTGTGGGTTTCTATCCAGTGTCCCCCTCAGCCTGCAGTTGGGGCGTTGGGGCGCCCCCTGCTGCTTCAGGGTGGCAATTGCCATCCCCCCAGGTGGCACGAATACTGGGATTCTTCCTACAGTAGACACACAGAGAGACAAAGAAATAGACAGACAGACACACTAGCCTCTTCCTCCATTTAGAAACAGCCATATATCCTAACCTCCTGCTCTTCATCCATTAAATAGTTAGAAAGATACATACATACTCAGACACACACACACACACACACACACACACACGCCCCCCCCCACACAAACTCTAGCCTCCTCCTGGTCATAAATTACTCAGGTTCATAGACACACTAATCTCCTCCTCCATTAGATAATACTTAGACAAACTTAATAGACTATTTATCTTCCTCCATTAGATACATAGTCAGTGAGATTGATGGATACACACACAAGCCTCTACCTACACATGCTAGAGAGACACACAGATAGCCAGACACACGGGCCTCCTCCTTCTACTCGATTAGATATAAGCTCATACATGGATATCTTATATATAAACAGACACACAGACAGAAATACTAGCCTTCTCCTCCTCCATTAGATGCATATAAAGACTCATAGACTGGCACAGTAGCCTCCTTCCCCTTTACTTACAGATACATAGTAGACAGACCCGCACGCAAACACGCACACGCACACACACTGCCCCCCTCCGCTTGCTCAAATAGGTAGATAGGTAGATAGATACATTAACCTCCTCCTTCAACAGACAAAAAAATAAAAGACACACTAGCCTACTCCTACGCCTCACATAGATAGATAGATAGAGAGAGAGATAGAGAGATAGAGAGATAGAGAGATAGAGAGATACATAGATATATATGCAGGCAAGGAGATAGACATGCTAGTCTCCTCTTCCTCCGTTAGATAAACAGACAGACACACACATAGAGTAGCCTCTCCCATCCTCCAATAGATAGGCAGTTAGGCTGGAAGTCAGACAAACAGACTCACTAGAGGCAGGGTGCGGTCTGGGTTGGGGTCGGCGGCGGTGACAGGGAATTAGGATGCCCCTGGCGAGACAGAGGATTTTCTCCCTTGTCCCTAGCTGCCTTGTCTGGGGGGGCCTCCGCTCCTTCAGATTCGTAGGACTCTGCCCGCCTGCCGCCGGGCCTGCTCCCCTGGCGAAGGCGTGGTGAAGGCCTGGGAAGAGATTGGGGACAGAGGAGAGGCAGCACAGCAGTTAAGGGGCATGCCTCGGCGACTTGGTCATTTTGCTCCCATCTCCCCATCTCCTGGGCTCTGGGCAGCATCTACTTCCCAGGTTTGCGGGAGTTAAGTCTTCTTGTCAGCCAGGTCATGGGATGATGGTGAGGTGAGTTCACGGGACAGTTACGTACCAGGGAGTGGACTGCCCAGGTTGAGACGATCAGTTTGCTCACATCTATACAGGGGCTTGGGCTGGGGGCGGTATCTCCTGCCCCAGATTCACAGAATGAATGTTTCCAGGTCCACCTGCCCCCTGGAGGCAGGCGTTCTACGGACAGAGGCTGCAGTGAGGAGGCGGGGCTGCCCCACCCAGCCCCTGTATCAGCTATCATCTCCTCCTTGGCGGTCCAGGGGTCCGTCTCTGGTACCCTGGTACAAGAGGTTAACTCATGTTTTGGCAAGAACCCGGGAGGCGGGCGAGGGGTGGTCAAGGGGCGGGGAGGGGGCGGTGCGGTGGTGGCCAAAGGGAACAAAGAAGCTGGGGCCAAGGGTGGCTAGACAAGCCTGTGAACTTCCAACCTGCGGCAAACTCAGACTGCAGTTGGGGCGCCCCCTGCTGCTTCAGGGTGGCAATTGCCATCCCCCCAGGTGGCACGAATACTGGGATTCTTCCTACAGTAGACACACAGAGAGACAAAGAAATAGACAGACAGACACACTAGCCTCTTCCTCCATTTAGAAACAGCCATATATCCTAACCTCCTCTTCCTCGTGCATTCTATAGGTAGACACATACATACATAGGCAGACACCCACAGACACACACATACACACACTGGCGTCCTACTTCTCCTCACTTAATTAGGTAGTGAGACACACTAATCTCCTCCTCCATTAGATAATAGATCGAGAAACGCAATAGACTCTTCCTCATCCTCCATTAGATAGATAGTGAGATTGACTGATAAACACACTAGCCTCTTTGTTCTCCTGTAGAGGGACAGACAGATAGCCAGACACTTTGGAATCCTTCTTCTTCTCCATTAGATAATAATACAGACAGACTCACAGACACACAGACAGACATACACACTACTCTTCTCCTCCCCTGAGAGTCAGAGAGATAGACACTGTAGCCTCCTTCTTCTCGATTAGATAAACGTACATATATAGATATCTGTTACAGTGACAGAGAGACAGACATACTAGCTTACTCCCCCTCCATTAGGTGCACACATAGACTGATACAAATATACAGTAGAATACCCCCCTTGACTTTCCGGTTCATTGATACACAGACCCGCACGCACACACAGACACACAGACACACACACACACACACACACACACACACACACGGTAGCCTCCTCCTCTTCCTCAAATTTGAAGTTATGTAGATAGACACACTAACCTACTCCTCCAATACACAGACACATAAAAAGGCACACTAGCCTATAGGTATGCCTCCTTTAGATAGATAGGTAGTTAGGTAGATAGATAGATAGATAGATAGATAGATAGATAGATAGATAGATAGATAGATAGAAAGATAGATACATAGGCAGGCAGGAAGATACAGAGACATACAAGTCTCCTCCTCCTCCGTTAGATAAGCAGACGGGCACACACATAGGCTAGCCTCTCCCATCCTCCTCTAGGCAGGCAGTCAGACAGACAGACACACTAGCGTCGGGGTGCGGTCTGTGGACAGGGATCAGCAGCGTTGACCAGGGGCAGGAGTGCCACTGGCGAGTCATAGCGTTTTATCCCATGTCCCACCCTGCCTTGCCTGGGGGTGGCATCCGCTCCCCCAAGTTCACCGGACTCAGACATTTGAAGTCTCCCTGCTTTGGGAGCGGGCGTGCTGAGGTCAGGGGAAGAGTTCAGCGGCAGATATGGAGGCGGCACAGCAGCTAAGGGGGATGCCTCGGGGAGTCGATCATTTTCCTACCATCTCCCCCTCTCCTGGCCTCGGGATGTCCTCTGCTACCCCAGGTGTGCGGGATTTAATTCTCCTTGTCAGCCAGGTCCTGGGAGGCTGCTGCGGTGATCTCTGGGTACAGGGACGTTGAGGGGAGCAGACTACATCGGGTGAGCCGATCAGGTTGCTCCCATCTCCACAAGGGCCTGGCCTGGAAACGGGCTCTCCTGCCCCGGGTTCACAGTATCCATGTTTCCATGTCAGCCTTCGCCCCGAAGGCGGGCCCGGTGTGATAAGGGGCTGCAGTGAGGAGGCGGGTCTGCCCCACCGAGCCCCTGTATTTGCTCAGATCTCCCCCTTGGCCGGTCCTAGGGTTGGTTTCTGCTACCCTAGGTACTCGAGGTGCACATCTCTGTGTTTTCCGGCTCCCGTGAAGCGGGTGTGGGGTGGGGCGCGGCGGGGGTCGGGCTGGGGCTTGGCGCGCGCAGCTATAGAAAGAGCAGAAGCGGCAGGCACGGGCTGCCCTGGCAAGCCTGTGGGTTCCCATCCATTGTCCCCCTCAGACTGCAATGGGGGCACCCTCTGTTGCTTCAGGGTGGCAATTGCCATCCCTCCAGGTGAGTCGAATACTGAGAGGCTTCCTCCATTAGACAGACAGAGAGACAAATAAATAGACAGTCAGACACACTAGCGTCTTCCTCCATTTAGACACAGCCATCTATCCTAACCTCCTCCTCCTCATCCATTATAGAGGGAGACAGAAACATAGACAGACAGACATGCACAAACACACACACACTAGCCTCCTCCTTCTCTTCCAATAGGTAGATAGGTAGATAGACAAACTAACCTCCTCCTCCAACAGACACACAAGTAAAAAGTCACACTTGGCTCCTGCTATGCCTCCACTTGATAGATAGTAAGATAGATAGATAGATAGATAGATAGATAGATAGATAGATAGATAGATAGATAGATAGATAGATAGGCAGGCAGGCCAATAGAGAGACCTACTCGCCGGCTGCTCCTCCGTTAGGTAAAACGACAAACACACACGTAGACTAGCCCCTCCCATTCTTAAATATCTAGGCAGTCAGGCTGGTAGTCAGACAGACACACAATCCAGACATGGGTGTTCTGGGGAAGGTGTTTGACGGAAGCGACTGGGGAATAGGGTGCCACTGTCGAGCTAGAGGATATTCTCCCATGTCCCTAGCTGCCTTGCCTGGAGGAGGCATCTGCTCCCCCAAGTTCACCGGACTCAAACCTTTAAAGTCGCCCTGCTCCTGGGAGCGGGCGTGGTGAGGTCAGGGGAAGAGGTCGGCAGCAGAGGCGGAGACAGAGGCTGCACAGCAGCAAACGGGGATGCCTCGGCGGCTTGGTCATTTTCCTCCGAACTCCACCTCTTCTGCCCTCGGGGCGGCCTCTGCTAACCCAGGTTTCCGGGATTGAGTTCTCCTTGTCAGCCAGGTCCTGGGATGCTGGTGAGGTGACTTCAGAGGACAGGGACGTCGTGGGGAGTGGACTGCCTCTGATCAGCCGATCAGTTTGCTCCCATCTCCACAGCGGCCTGGCCTGGGGGCGGCCTCTCCTGCCCCAGGTTCACCGTATGCATGTTTCCATGTCAGCGTCCGCCCTGGAGGCAGGCGCGGTGCGATCAGGGGCTGCAGTGAGTAGTCGGGGCTGCCCCACCGAGCCCCTGTTATTGCTCAGATCTCCCCCTTGGCCGGTTCTAGGGTTGATCTCTGCTACCCTAGGTACACGAGGTGCACATCTTTGCGTATCTTTGCGTTTCCCGGCTCCCGGGAGGCGGGCAGGGGTGGCCTGTGGGCGGGGCGGGGGCGGGGCTGGGGCGGGGCGGTGGCGGAAACCAAGAGGGCAGAAGCAGGAGGCATGGGCTGCCCAGGCAAGCCTGTGGGTTTCTATCCAGTGTCCCCCTCAGCCTGCAGTTGGGGCGTTGGGGCGCCCCCTGCTGCTTCAGGGTGGCAATTGCCATCCCCCCAGGTGGCACGAATACTGGGATTCTTCCTACAGTAGACACACAGAGAGACAAAGAAATAGACAGACAGACACACTAGCCTCTTCCTCCATTTAGAAACAGCCATATATCCTAACCTCCTGCTCTTCATCCATTAAATAGTTAGAAAGATACATACATACTCAGACACACACACACACACACACACACACACACGCCCCCCCCCACACAAACTCTAGCCTCCTCCTGGTCATAAATTACTCAGGTTCATAGACACACTAATCTCCTCCTCCATTAGATAATACTTAGACAAACTTAATAGACTATTTATCTTCCTCCATTAGATACATAGTCAGTGAGATTGATGGATACACACACAAGCCTCTACCTACACATGCTAGAGAGACACACAGATAGCCAGACACACGGGCCTCCTCCTTCTACTCGATTAGATATAAGCTCATACATGGATATCTTATATATAAACAGACACACAGACAGAAATACTAGCCTTCTCCTCCTCCATTAGATGCATATAAAGACTCATAGACTGGCACAGTAGCCTCCTTCCCCTTTACTTACAGATACATAGTAGACAGACCCGCACGCAAACACGCACACGCACACACACTGCCCCCCTCCGCTTGCTCAAATAGGTAGATAGGTAGATAGATACATTAACCTCCTCCTTCAACAGACAAAAAAATAAAAGACACACTAGCCTACTCCTACGCCTCACATAGATAGATAGATAGAGAGAGAGATAGATAGATAGATAGAGAGATAGAGAGATAGAGAGATACATAGATATATATGCAGGCAAGGAGATAGACATGCTATTCTCCTCTTCCTCCGTTAGATAAACAGACAGACACACACATAGAGTAGCCTCTCCCATCCTCCAATAGATAGGCAGTTAGGCTGGAAGTCAGACAAACAGACTCACTAGAGGCAGGGTGCGGTCTGGGTTGGGGTCGGCGGCGGTGACAGGGAATTAGGATGCCCCTGGCGAGACAGAGGATTTTCTCCCTTGTCCCTAGCTGCCTTGTCTGGGGGGGCCTCCGCTCCTTCAGATTCGTAGGACTCTGCCCGCCTGCCGCCGGGCCTGCTCCCCTGGCGAAGGCGTGGTGAAGGCCTGGGAAGAGATTGGGGACAGAGGAGAGGCAGCACAGCAGTTAAGGGGCATGCCTCGGCGACTTGGTCATTTTGCTCCCATCTCCCCATCTCCTGGGCTCTGGGCAGCATCTACTTCCCAGGTTTGCGGGAGTTAAGTCTTCTTGTCAGCCAGGTCATGGGATGATGGTGAGGTGAGTTCACGGGACAGTTACGTACCAGGGAGTGGACTGCCCAGGTTGAGACGATCAGTTTGCTCACATCTATACAGGGGCTTGGGCTGGGGGCGGTATCTCCTGCCCCAGATTCACAGAATGAATGTTTCCAGGTCCACCTGCCCCCTGGAGGCAGGCGTTCTACGGACAGAGGCTGCAGTGAGGAGGCGGGGCTGCCCCACCCAGCCCCTGTATCAGCTATCATCTCCTCCTTGGCGGTCCAGGGGTCCGTCTCTGGTACCCTGGTACAAGAGGTTAACTCATGTTTTGGCAAGAACCCGGGAGGCGGGCGAGGGGTGGTCAAGGGGCGGGGAGGGGGCGGTGCGGTGGTGGCCAAAGGGAACAAAGAAGCTGGGGCCAAGGGTGGCTAGACAAGCCTGTGAACTTCCAACCTGCGGCAAACTCAGACTGCAGTTGGGGCGCCCCCTGCTGCTTCAGGGTGGCAATTGCCATCCCCCCAGGTGGCACGAATACTGGGATTCTTCCTACAGTAGACACACAGAGAGACAAAGAAATAGACAGACAGACACACTAGCCTCTTCCTCCATTTAGAAACAGCCATATATCCTAACCTCCTCTTCCTCGTGCATTCTATAGGTAGACACATACATACATAGGCAGACACCCACAGACACACACATACACACACTGGCGTCCTACTTCTCCTCACTTAATTAGGTAGTGAGACACACTAATCTCCTCCTCCATTAGATAATAGATCGAGAAACGCAATAGACTCTTCCTCATCCTCCATTAGATAGATAGTGAGATTGACTGATAAACACACTAGCCTCTTTGTTCTCCTGTAGAGGGACAGACAGATAGCCAGACACTTTGGAATCCTTCTTCTTCTCCATTAGATAATAATACAGACAGACTCACAGACACACAGACAGACATACACACTACTCTTCTCCTCCCCTGAGAGTCAGAGAGATAGACACTGTAGCCTCCTTCTTCTCGATTAGATAAACGTACATATATAGATATCTGTTACAGTGACAGAGAGACAGACATACTAGCTTACTCCCCCTCCATTAGGTGCACACATAGACTGATACAAATATACAGTAGAATACCCCCCTTGACTTTCCGGTTCATTGATACACAGACCCGCACGCACACACAGACACACAGACACACACACACACACACACACACACACACACGGTAGCCTCCTCCTCTTCCTCAAATTTGAAGTTATGTAGATAGACACACTAACCTACTCCTCCAATACACAGACACATAAAAAGGCACACTAGCCTATAGGTATGCCTCCTTTAGATAGATAGGTAGTTAGGTAGATAGATAGATAGATAGATAGATAGATAGATAGATAGATAGATAGATAGAAAGATAGATACATAGGCAGGCAGGAAGATACAGAGACATACAAGTCTCCTCCTCCTCCGTTAGATAAGCAGACGGGCACACACATAGGCTAGCCTCTCCCATCCTCCTCTAGGCAGGCAGTCAGACAGACAGACACACTAGCGTCGGGGTGCGGTCTGTGGACAGGGATCAGCAGCGTTGTCCAGGGGCAGGAGTGCCACTGGCGAGTCATAGCGTTTTATCCCATGTCCCACCCTGCCTTGCCTGGGGGTGGCATCCGCTCCCCCAAGTTCACCGGACTCAGACATTTGAAGTCTCCCTGCTTTGGGAGCGGGCGTGCTGAGGTCAGGGGAAGAGTTCAGCGGCAGATATGGAGGCGGCACAGCAGCTAAGGGGGATGCCTCGGGGAGTCGATCATTTTCCTACCATCTCCCCCTCTCCTGGCCTCGGGATGTCCTCTGCTACCCCAGGTGTGCGGGATTTAATTCTCCTTGTCAGCCAGGTCCTGGGAGGCTGCTGCGGTGATCTCTGGGTACAGGGACGTTGAGGGGAGCAGACTACATCGGGTGAGCCGATCAGGTTGCTCCCATCTCCACAAGGGCCTGGCCTGGAAACGGGCTCTCCTGCCCCGGGTTCACAGTATCCATGTTTCCATGTCAGCCTTCGCCCCGAAGGCGGGCCCGGTGTGATAAGGGGCTGCAGTGAGGAGGCGGGTCTGCCCCACCGAGCCCCTGTATTTGCTCAGATCTCCCCCTTGGCCGGTCCTAGGGTTGGTTTCTGCTACCCTAGGTACTCGAGGTGCACATCTCTGTGTTTTCCGGCTCCCGTGAAGCGGGTGTGGGGTGGGGCGCGGCGGGGGTCGGGCTGGGGCTTGGCGCGCGCAGCTATAGAAAGAGCAGAAGCGGCAGGCACGGGCTGCCCTGGCAAGCCTGTGGGTTCCCATCCATTGTCCCCCTCAGACTGCAATGGGGGCACCCTCTGTTGCTTCAGGGTGGCAATTGCCATCCCTCCAGGTGAGTCGAATACTGAGAGGCTTCCTCCATTAGACAGACAGAGAGACAAATAAATAGACAGTCAGACACACTAGCGTCTTCCTCCATTTAGACACAGCCATCTATCCTAACCTCCTCCTCCTCATCCATTATAGAGGGAGACAGAAACATAGACAGACAGACATGCACAAACACACACACACTAGCCTCCTCCTTCTCTTCCAATAGGTAGATAGGTAGATAGACAAACTAACCTCCTCCTCCAACAGACACACAAGTAAAAAGTCACACTTGGCTCCTGCTATGCCTCCACTTGATAGATAGATAGATAGATAGATAGATAGATAGATAGATAGATAGATAGGCAGGCAGGCCAATAGAGAGACCTACTCGCCGGCTGCTCCTCCGTTAGGTAAAACGACAAACACACACGTAGACTAGCCCCTCCCATTCTTAAATATCTAGGCAGTCAGGCTGGTAGTCAGACAGACACACAATCCAGACATGGGTGTTCTGGGGAAGGGGTTTGACGGAAGCGACTGGGGAATAGGGTGCCACTGTCGAGCTAGAGGATATTCTCCCATGTCCCTAGCTGCCTTGCCTGGAGGAGGCATCTGCTCCCCCAAGTTCACCGGACTCAAACCTTTAAAGTCGCCCTGCTCCTGGGAGCGGGCGTGGTGAGGTCAGGGGAAGAGGTCGGCAGCAGAGGCGGAGACAGAGGCTGCACAGCAGCAAACGGGGATGCCTCGGCGGCTTGGTCATTTTCCTCCGAACTCCACCTCTTCTGCCCTCGGGGCGGCCTCTGCTAACCCAGGTTTCCGGGATTGAGTTCTCCTTGTCAGCCAGGTCCTGGGATGCTGGTGAGGTGACTTCAGAGGACAGGGACGTCGTGGGGAGTGGACTGCCTCTGATCAGCCGATCAGTTTGCTCCCATCTCCACAGCGGCCTGGCCTGGGGGCGGCCTCTCCTGCCCCAGGTTCACCGTATGCATGTTTCCATGTCAGCGTCCGCCCTGGAGGCAGGCGCGGTGCGATCAGGGGCTGCAGTGAGTAGTCGGGGCTGCCCCACCGAGCCCCTGTTATTGCTCAGATCTCCCCCTTGGCCGGTTCTAGGGTTGATCTCTGCTACCCTAGGTACACGAGGTGCACATCTTTGCGTATCTTTGCGTTTCCCGGCTCCCGGGAGGCGGGCAGGGGTGGCCTGTGGGCGGGGCGGGGGCGGGGCTGGGGCGGGGCGGTGGCGGAAACCAAGAGGGCAGAAGCAGGAGGCATGGGCTGCCCAGGCAAGCCTGTGGGTTTCTATCCAGTGTCCCCCTCAGCCTGCAGTTGGGGCGTTGGGGCGCCCCCTGCTGCTTCAGGGTGGCAATTGCCATCCCCCCAGGTGGCACGAATACTGGGATTCTTCCTACAGTAGACACACAGAGAGACAAAGAAATAGACAGACAGACACACTAGCCTCTTCCTCCATTTAGAAACAGCCATATATCCTAACCTCCTGCTCTTCATCCATTAAATAGTTAGAAAGATACATACATACTCAGACACACACACACACACACACACACACACACGCCCCCCCACACACAAACTCTAGCCTCCTCCTGGTCATAAATTACTCAGGTTCATAGACACACTAATCTCCTCCTCCATTAGATAATACTTAGACAAACTTAATAGACTATTTATCTTCCTCCATTAGATACATAGTCAGTGAGATTGATGGATACACACACAAGCCTCTACCTACACATGCTAGAGAGACACACAGATAGCCAGACACACGGGCCTCCTCCACTACTCGATTAGATATAAGCTCATACATGGATATCTTATATATAAACAGACACACAGACAGAAATACTAGCCTTCTCCTCCTCCATTAGATGCATATAAAGACTCATAGACTGGCACAGTAGCCTCCTTCCCCTTTACTTACAGATACATAGTAGACAGACCCGCACGCAAACACGCACACGCACACACACTGCCCCCCTCCGCTTGCTCAAATAGGTAGATAGGTAGATAGATACATTAACCTCCTCCTTCAACAGACAAAAAAATAAAAGACACACTAGCCTACTCCTACGCCTCACATAGATAGATAGATAGAGAGAGAGATAGAGAGATAGAGAGATAGAGAGATAGAGAGATACATAGATATATATGCAGGCA
Source organism: Vicugna pacos (assembly GCF_048564905.1). Lineage (NCBI taxonomy): Eukaryota > Metazoa > Chordata > Mammalia > Artiodactyla > Camelidae > Vicugna > Vicugna pacos. The sequence goes on along the minus strand of NW_027328806.1, from coordinate 181,851 downwards.
AGGAGATAGACATGCTAGTCTCCTCTTCCTCCGTTAGATAAACAGACAGACACACACATAGAGTAGCCTCTCCCATCCTCCAATAGATAGGCAGTTAGGCTGGAAGTCAGACAAACAGACTCACTAGAGGCAGGGTGCGGTCTGGGTTGGGGTCGGCGGCGGTGACAGGGAATTAGGATGCCCCTGGCGAGACAGAGGATTTTCTCCCTTGTCCCTAGCTGCCTTGTCTGGGGGGGCCTCCGCTCCTTCAGATTCGTAGGACTCTGCCCGCCTGCCGCCGGGCCTGCTCCCCTGGCGAAGGCGTGGTGAAGGCCTGGGAAGAGATTGGGGACAGAGGAGAGGCAGCACAGCAGTTAAGGGGCATGCCTCGGCGACTTGGTCATTTTGCTCCCATCTCCCCATCTCCTGGGCTCTGGGCAGCATCTACTTCCCAGGTTTGCGGGAGTTAAGTCTTCTTGTCAGCCAGGTCATGGGATGATGGTGAGGTGAGTTCACGGGACAGTTACGTACCAGGGAGTGGACTGCCCAGGTTGAGACGATCAGTTTGCTCACATCTATACAGGGGCTTGGGCTGGGGGCGGTATCTCCTGCCCCAGATTCACAGAATGAATGTTTCCAGGTCCACCTGCCCCCTGGAGGCAGGCGTTCTACGGACAGAGGCTGCAGTGAGGAGGCGGGGCTGCCCCACCCAGCCCCTGTATCAGCTATCATCTCCTCCTTGGCGGTCCAGGGGTCCGTCTCTGGTACCCTGGTACAAGAGGTTAACTCATGTTTTGGCAAGAACCCGGGAGGCGGGCGAGGGGTGGTCAAGGGGCGGGGAGGGGGCGGTGCGGTGGTGGCCAAAGGGAACAAAGAAGCTGGGGCCAAGGGTGGCTAGACAAGCCTGTGAACTTCCAACCTGCGGCAAACTCAGACTGCAGTTGGGGCGCCCCCTGCTGCTTCAGGGTGGCAATTGCCATCCCCCCAGGTGGCACGAATACTGGGATTCTTCCTACAGTAGACACACAGAGAGACAAAGAAATAGACAGACAGACACACTAGCCTCTTCCTCCATTTAGAAACAGCCATATATCCTAACCTCCTCTTCCTCATGCATTCTATAGGTAGACACATACATACATAGGCAGACACCCACAGACACACACATACACACACTGGCGTCCTACTTCTCCTCACTTAATTAGGTAGTGAGACACACTAATCTCCTCCTCCATTAGATAATAGATCGAGAAACGCAATAGACTCTTCCTCATCCTCCATTAGATAGATAGTGAGATTGACTGATAAACACACTAGCCTCTTTGTTCTCCTGTAGAGGGACAGACAGATAGCCAGACACTTTGGAATCCTTCTTCTTCTCCATTAGATAATAATACAGACAGACTCACAGACACACAGACAGACATACACACTACTCTTCTCCTCCCCTGAGAGTCAGAGAGATAGACACTGTAGCCTCCTTCTTCTCGATTAGATAAACGTACATATATAGATATCTGTTACAGTGACAGAGAGACAGACATACTAGCTTACTCCCCCTCCATTAGGTGCACACATAGACTGATACAAATATACAGTAGAATACCCCCCTTGACTTTCCGGTTCATTGATACACAGACCCGCACGCACACACAGACACACAGACACACAGACACACACACACACACACACACACGGTAGCCTCCTCCTCTTCCTCAAATTTGAAGTTATGTAGATAGACACACTAACCTACTCCTCCAATACACAGACACATAAAAAGGCACACTAGCCTATAGGTATGCCTCCTTTAGATAGATAGGTAGTTAGGTAGATAGATAGATAGATAGATAGATAGATAGATAGATAGATAGAAAGATAGATACATAGGCAGGCAGGAAGATACAGAGACATACAAGTCTCCTCCTCCTCCGTTAGATAAGCAGACGGGCACACACATAGGCTAGCCTCTCCCATCCTCCTCTAGGCAGGCAGTCAGACAGACAGACACACTAGCGTCGGGGTGCGGTCTGTGGACAGGGATCAGCAGCGTTGTCCAGGGGCAGGAGTGCCACTGGCGAGTCATAGCGTTTTATCCCATGTCCCACCCTGCCTTGCCTGGGGGTGGCATCCGCTCCCCCAAGTTCACCGGACTCAGACATTTGAAGTCTCCCTGCTTTGGGAGCGGGCGTGCTGAGGTCAGGGGAAGAGTTCAGCGGCAGATATGGAGGCGGCACAGCAGCTAAGGGGGATGCCTCGGGGAGTCGATCATTTTCCTACCATCTCCCCCTCTCCTGGCCTCGGGATGTCCTCTGCTACCCCAGGTGTGCGGGATTTAATTCTCCTTGTCAGCCAGGTCCTGGGAGGCTGCTGCGGTGATCTCTGGGTACAGGGACGTTGAGGGGAGCAGACTACATCGGGTGAGCCGATCAGGTTGCTCCCATCTCCACAAGGGCCTGGCCTGGAAACGGGCTCTCCTGCCCCGGGTTCACAGTATCCATGTTTCCATGTCAGCCTTCGCCCCGAAGGCGGGCCCGGTGTGATAAGGGGCTGCAGTGAGGAGGCGGGTCTGCCCCACCGAGCCCCTGTATTTGCTCAGATCTCCCCCTTGGCCGGTCCTAGGGTTGGTTTCTGCTACCCTAGGTACTCGAGGTGCACATCTCTGTGTTTTCCGGCTCCCGTGAAGCGGGTGTGGGGTGGGGCGCGGCGGGGGTCGGGCTGGGGCTTGGCGCGCGCAGCTATAGAAAGAGCAGAAGCGGCAGGCACGGGCTGCCCTGGCAAGCCTGTGGGTTCCCATCCATTGTCCCCCTCAGACTGCAATGGGGGCACCCTCTGTTGCTTCAGGGTGGCAATTGCCATCCCTCCAGGTGAGTCGAATACTGAGAGGCTTCCTCCATTAGACAGACAGAGAGACAAATAAATAGACAGTCAGACACACTAGCGTCTTCCTCCATTTAGACACAGCCATCTATCCTAACCTCCTCCTCCTCATCCATTATAGAGGGAGACAGAAACATAGACAGACAGACATGCACAAACACACACACACTAGCCTCCTCCTTCTCTTCCAATAGGTAGATAGGTAGATAGACAAACTAACCTCCTCCTCCAACAGACACACAAGTAAAAAGTCACACTTGGCTCCTGCTATGCCTCCACTTGATAGATAGATAGATAGATAGATAGATAGATAGATAGATAGATAGATAGGCAGGCCAATAGAGAGACCTACTCGCCGGCTGCTCCTCCGTTAGGTAAAACGACAGACACACACGTAGACTAGCCCCTCCCATTCTTAAATATCTAGGCAGTCAGGCTGGTAGTCAGACAGACACACAATCCAGACATGGGTGTTCTGGGGAAGGGGTTTGACGGAAGCGACTGGGGAATAGGGTGCCACTGTCGAGCTAGAGGATATTCTCCCATGTCCCTAGCTGCCTTGCCTGGAGGAGGCATCTGCTCCCCCAAGTTCACCGGACTCAAACCTTTAAAGTCGCCCTGCTCCTGGGAGCGGGCGTGGTGAGGTCAGGGGAAGAGGTCGGCAGCAGAGGCGGAGACAGAGGCTGCACAGCAGCAAACGGGGATGCCTCGGCGGCTTGGTCATTTTCCTCCGAACTCCACCTCTTCTGCCCTCGGGGCGGCCTCTGCTAACCCAGGTTTCCGGGATTGAGTTCTCCTTGTCAGCCAGGTCCTGGGATGCTGGTGAGGTGACTTCAGAGGACAGGGACGTCGTGGGGAGTGGACTGCCTCTGATCAGCCGATCAGTTTGCTCCCATCTCCACAGCGGCCTGGCCTGGGGGCGGCCTCTCCTGCCCCAGGTTCACCGTATGCATGTTTCCATGTCAGCGTCCGCCCTGGAGGCAGGCGCGGTGCGATCAGGGGCTGCAGTGAGTAGTCGGGGCTGCCCCACCGAGCCCCTGTTATTGCTCAGATCTCCCCCTTGGCCGGTTCTAGGGTTGATCTCTGCTACCCTAGGTACACGAGGTGCACATCTTTGCGTATCTTTGCGTTTCCCGGCTCCCGGGAGGCGGGCAGGGGTGGCCTGTGGGCGGGGCGGGGGCGGGGCTGGGGCGGGGCGGTGGCGGAAACCAAGAGGGCAGAAGCAGGAGGCATGGGCTGCCCAGGCAAGCCTGTGGGTTTCTATCCAGTGTCCCCCTCAGCCTGCAGTTGGGGCGTTGGGGCGCCCCCTGCTGCTTCAGGGTGGCAATTGCCATCCCCCCAGGTGGCACGAATACTGGGATTCTTCCTACAGTAGACACACAGAGAGACAAAGAAATAGACAGACAGACACACTAGCCTCTTCCTCCATTTAGAAACAGCCATATATCCTAACCTCCTGCTCTTCATCCATTAAATAGTTAGAAAGATACATACATACTCAGACACACACACACACACACACACACACACACGCCCCCCCCCACACAAACTCTAGCCTCCTCCTGGTCATAAATTACTCAGGTTCATAGACACACTAATCTCCTCCTCCATTAGATAATACTTAGACAAACTTAATAGACTATTTATCTTCCTCCATTAGATACATAGTCAGTGAGATTGATGGATACACACACAAGCCTCTACCTACACATGCTAGAGAGACACACAGATAGCCAGACACACGGGCCTCCTCCTTCTACTCGATTAGATATAAGCTCATACATGGATATCTTATATATAAACAGACACACAGACAGAAATACTAGCCTTCTCCTCCTCCATTAGATGCATATAAAGACTCATAGACTGGCACAGTAGCCTCCTTCCCCTTTACTTACAGATACATAGTAGACAGACCCGCACGCAAACACGCACACGCACACACACTGCCCCCCTCCGCTTGCTCAAATAGGTAGATAGGTAGATAGATACATTAACCTCCTCCTTCAACAGACAAAAAAATAAAAGACACACTAGCCTACTCCTACGCCTCACATAGATAGATAGATAGAGAGAGAGATAGATAGATAGATAGAGAGATAGAGAGATAGAGAGATACATAGATATATATGCAGGCAAGGAGATAGACATGCTAGTCTCCTCTTCCTCCGTTAGATAAACAGACAGACACACACATAGAGTAGCCTCTCCCATCCTCCAATAGATAGGCAGTTAGGCTGGAAGTCAGACAAACAGACTCACTAGAGGCAGGGTGCGGTCTGGGTTGGGGTCGGCGGCGGTGACAGGGAATTAGGATGCCCCTGGCGAGACAGAGGATTTTCTCCCTTGTCCCTAGCTGCCTTGTCTGGGGGGGCCTCCGCTCCTTCAGATTCGTAGGACTCTGCCCGCCTGCCGCCGGGCCTGCTCCCCTGGCGAAGGCGTGGTGAAGGCCTGGGAAGAGATTGGGGACAGAGGAGAGGCAGCACAGCAGTTAAGGGGCATGCCTCGGCGACTTGGTCATTTTGCTCCCATCTCCCCATCTCCTGGGCTCTGGGCAGCATCTACTTCCCAGGTTTGCGGGAGTTAAGTCTTCTTGTCAGCCAGGTCATGGGATGATGGTGAGGTGAGTTCACGGGACAGTTACGTACCAGGGAGTGGACTGCCCAGGTTGAGACGATCAGTTTGCTCACATCTATACAGGGGCTTGGGCTGGGGGCGGTATCTCCTGCCCCAGATTCACAGAATGAATGTTTCCAGGTCCACCTGCCCCCTGGAGGCAGGCGTTCTACGGACAGAGGCTGCAGTGAGGAGGCGGGGCTGCCCCACCCAGCCCCTGTATCAGCTATCATCTCCTCCTTGGCGGTCCAGGGGTCCGTCTCTGGTACCCTGGTACAAGAGGTTAACTCATGTTTTGGCAAGAACCCGGGAGGCGGGCGAGGGGTGGTCAAGGGGCGGGGAGGGGGCGGTGCGGTGGTGGCCAAAGGGAACAAAGAAGCTGGGGCCAAGGGTGGCTAGACAAGCCTGTGAACTTCCAACCTGCGGCAAACTCAGACTGCAGTTGGGGCGCCCCCTGCTGCTTCAGGGTGGCAATTGCCATCCCCCCAGGTGGCACGAATACTGGGATTCTTCCTACAGTAGACACACAGAGAGACAAAGAAATAGACAGACAGACACACTAGCCTCTTCCTCCATTTAGAAACAGCCATATATCCTAACCTCCTCTTCCTCGTGCATTCTATAGGTAGACACATACATACATAGGCAGACACCCACAGACACACACATACACACACTGGCGTCCTACTTCTCCTCACTTAATTAGGTAGTGAGACACACTAATCTCCTCCTCCATTAGATAATAGATCGAGAAACGCAATAGACTCTTCCTCATCCTCCATTAGATAGATAGTGAGATTGACTGATAAACACACTAGCCTCTTTGTTCTCCTGTAGAGGGACAGACAGATAGCCAGACACTTTGGAATCCTTCTTCTTCTCCATTAGATAATAATACAGACAGACTCACAGACACACAGACAGACATACACACTACTCTTCTCCTCCCCTGAGAGTCAGAGAGATAGACACTGTAGCCTCCTTCTTCTCGATTAGATAAACGTACATATATAGATATCTGTTACAGTGACAGAGAGACAGACATACTAGCTTACTCCCCCTCCATTAGGTGCACACATAGACTGATACAAATATACAGTAGAATACCCCCCTTGACTTTCCGGTTCATTGATACACAGACCCGCACGCACACACAGACACACAGACACACACACACACACACACACACACACACACACGGTAGCCTCCTCCTCTTCCTCAAATTTGAAGTTATGTAGATAGACACACTAACCTACTCCTCCAATACACAGACACATAAAAAGGCACACTAGCCTATAGGTATGCCTCCTTTAGATAGATAGGTAGTTAGGTAGATAGATAGATAGATAGATAGATAGATAGATAGATAGATAGATAGAAAGATAGATACATAGGCAGGCAGGAAGATACAGAGACATACAAGTCTCCTCCTCCTCCGTTAGATAAGCAGACGGGCACACACATAGGCTAGCCTCTCCCATCCTCCTCTAGGCAGGCAGTCAGACAGACAGACACACTAGCGTCGGGGTGCGGTCTGTGGACAGGGATCAGCAGCGTTGACCAGGGGCAGGAGTGCCACTGGCGAGTCATAGCGTTTTATCCCATGTCCCACCCTGCCTTGCCTGGGGGTGGCATCCGCTCCCCCAAGTTCACCGGACTCAGACATTTGAAGTCTCCCTGCTTTGGGAGCGGGCGTGCTGAGGTCAGGGGAAGAGTTCAGCGGCAGATATGGAGGCGGCACAGCAGCTAAGGGGGATGCCTCGGGGAGTCGATCATTTTCCTACCATCTCCCCCTCTCCTGGCCTCGGGATGTCCTCTGCTACCCCAGGTGTGCGGGATTTAATTCTCCTTGTCAGCCAGGTCCTGGGAGGCTGCTGCGGTGATCTCTGGGTACAGGGACGTTGAGGGGAGCAGACTACATCGGGTGAGCCGATCAGGTTGCTCCCATCTCCACAAGGGCCTGGCCTGGAAACGGGCTCTCCTGCCCCGGGTTCACAGTATCCATGTTTCCATGTCAGCCTTCGCCCCGAAGGCGGGCCCGGTGTGATAAGGGGCTGCAGTGAGGAGGCGGGTCTGCCCCACCGAGCCCCTGTATTTGCTCAGATCTCCCCCTTGGCCGGTCCTAGGGTTGGTTTCTGCTACCCTAGGTACTCGAGGTGCACATCTCTGTGTTTTCCGGCTCCCGTGAAGCGGGTGTGGGGTGGGGCGCGGCGGGGGTCGGGCTGGGGCTTGGCGCGCGCAGCTATAGAAAGAGCAGAAGCGGCAGGCACGGGCTGCCCTGGCAAGCCTGTGGGTTCCCATCCATTGTCCCCCTCAGACTGCAATGGGGGCACCCTCTGTTGCTTCAGGGTGGCAATTGCCATCCCTCCAGGTGAGTCGAATACTGAGAGGCTTCCTCCATTAGACAGACAGAGAGACAAATAAATAGACAGTCAGACACACTAGCGTCTTCCTCCATTTAGACACAGCCATCTATCCTAACCTCCTCCTCCTCATCCATTATAGAGGGAGACAGAAACATAGACAGACAGACATGCACAAACACACACACACTAGCCTCCTCCTTCTCTTCCAATAGGTAGATAGGTAGATAGACAAACTAACCTCCTCCTCCAACAGACACACAAGTAAAAAGTCACACTTGGCTCCTGCTATGCCTCCACTTGATAGATAGTAAGATAGATAGATAGATAGATAGATAGATAGATAGATAGATAGATAGATAGATAGATAGGCAGGCAGGCCAATAGAGAGACCTACTCGCCGGCTGCTCCTCCGTTAGGTAAAACGACAAACACACACGTAGACTAGCCCCTCCCATTCTTAAATATCTAGGCAGTCAGGCTGGTAGTCAGACAGACACACAATCCAGACATGGGTGTTCTGGGGAAGGGGTTTGACGGAAGCGACTGGGGAATAGGGTGCCACTGTCGAGCTAGAGGATATTCTCCCATGTCCCTAGCTGCCTTGCCTGGAGGAGGCATCTGCTCCCCCAAGTTCACCGGACTCAAACCTTTAAAGTCGCCCTGCTCCTGGGAGCGGGCGTGGTGAGGTCAGGGGAAGAGGTCGGCAGCAGAGGCGGAGACAGAGGCTGCACAGCAGCAAACGGGGATGCCTCGGCGGCTTGGTCATTTTCCTCCGAACTCCACCTCTTCTGCCCTCGGGGCGGCCTCTGCTAACCCAGGTTTCCGGGATTGAGTTCTCCTTGTCAGCCAGGTCCTGGGATGCTGGTGAGGTGACTTCAGAGGACAGGGACGTCGTGGGGAGTGGACTGCCTCTGATCAGCCGATCAGTTTGCTCCCATCTCCACAGCGGCCTGGCCTGGGGGCGGCCTCTCCTGCCCCAGGTTCACCGTATGCATGTTTCCATGTCAGCGTCCGCCCTGGAGGCAGGCGCGGTGCGATCAGGGGCTGCAGTGAGTAGTCGGGGCTGCCCCACCGAGCCCCTGTTATTGCTCAGATCTCCCCCTTGGCCGGTTCTAGGGTTGATCTCTGCTACCCTAGGTACACGAGGTGCACATCTTTGCGTATCTTTGCGTTTCCCGGCTCCCGGGAGGCGGGCAGGGGTGGCCTGTGGGCGGGGCGGGGGCGGGGCTGGGGCGGGGCGGTGGCGGAAACCAAGAGGGCAGAAGCAGGAGGCATGGGCTGCCCAGGCAAGCCTGTGGGTTTCTATCCAGTGTCCCCCTCAGCCTGCAGTTGGGGCGTTGGGGCGCCCCCTGCTGCTTCAGGGTGGCAATTGCCATCCCCCCAGGTGGCACGAATACTGGGATTCTTCCTACAGTAGACACACAGAGAGACAAAGAAATAGACAGACAGACACACTAGCCTCTTCCTCCATTTAGAAACAGCCATATATCCTAACCTCCTGCTCTTCATCCATTAAATAGTTAGAAAGATACATACATACTCAGACACACACACACACACACACACACACACACACACACGCCCCCCCCCACACAAACTCTAGCCTCCTCCTGGTCATAAATTACTCAGGTTCATAGACACACTAATCTCCTCCTCCATTAGATAATACTTAGACAAACTTAATAGACTATTTATCTTCCTCCATTAGATACATAGTCAGTGAGATTGATGGATACACACACAAGCCTCTACCTACACATGCTAGAGAGACACACAGATAGCCAGACACACGGGCCTCCTCCACTACTCGATTAGATATAAGCTCATACATGGATATCTTATATATAAACAGACACACAGACAGAAATACTAGCCTTCTCCTCCTCCATTAGATGCATATAAAGACTCATAGACTGGCACAGTAGCCTCCTTCCCCTTTACTTACAGATACATAGTAGACAGACCCGCACGCAAACACGCACACGCACACACACTGCCCCCCTCCGCTTGCTCAAATAGGTAGATAGGTAGATAGATACATTAACCTCCTCCTTCAACAGACAAAAAAATAAAAGACACACTAGCCTACTCCTACGCCTCACATAGATAGATAGATAGATAGAGAGATAGATAGATAGATAGAGAGATAGAGAGATAGAGAGATACATAGATATATATGCAGGCAAGGAGATAGACATGCTAGTCTCCTCTTCCTCCGTTAGATAAACAGACAGACACACACATAGAGTAGCCTCTCCCATCCTCCAATAGATAGGCAGTTAGGCTGGAAGTCAGACAAACAGACTCACTAGAGGCAGGGTGCGGTCTGGGTTGGGGTCGGCGGCGGTGACAGGGAATTAGGATGCCCCTGGCGAGACAGAGGATTTTCTCCCTTGTCCCTAGCTGCCTTGTCTGGGGGGGCCTCCGCTCCTTCAGATTCGTAGGACTCTGCCCGCCTGCCGCCGGGCCTGCTCCCCTGGCGAAGGCGTGGTGAAGGCCTGGGAAGAGATTGGGGACAGAGGAGAGGCAGCACAGCAGTTAAGGGGCATGCCTCGGCGACTTGGTCATTTTGCTCCCATCTCCCCATCTCCTGGGCTCTGGGCAGCATCTACTTCCCAGGTTTGCGGGAGTTAAGTCTTCTTGTCAGCCAGGTCATGGGATGATGGTGAGGTGAGTTCACGGGACAGTTACGTACCAGGGAGTGGACTGCCCAGGTTGAGACGATCAGTTTGCTCACATCTATACAGGGGCTTGGGCTGGGGGCGGTATCTCCTGCCCCAGATTCACAGAATGAATGTTTCCAGGTCCACCTGCCCCCTGGAGGCAGGCGTTCTACGGACAGAGGCTGCAGTGAGGAGGCGGGGCTGCCCCACCCAGCCCCTGTATCAGCTATCATCTCCTCCTTGGCGGTCCAGGGGTCCGTCTCTGGTACCCTGGTACAAGAGGTTAACTCATGTTTTGGCAAGAACCCGGGAGGCGGGCGAGGGGTGGTCAAGGGGCGGGGAGGGGGCGGTGCGGTGGTGGCCAAAGGGAACAAAGAAGCTGGGGCCAAGGGTGGCTAGACAAGCCTGTGAACTTCCAACCTGCGGCAAACTCAGACTGCAGTTGGGGCGCCCCCTGCTGCTTCAGGGTGGCAATTGCCATCCCCCCAGGTGGCACGAATACTGGGATTCTTCCTACAGTAGACACACAGAGAGACAAAGAAATAGACAGACAGACACACTAGCCTCTTCCTCCATTTAGAAACAGCCATATATCCTAACCTCCTCTTCCTCGTGCATTCTATAGGTAGACACATACATACATAGGCAGACACCCACAGACACACACATACACACACTGGCGTCCTACTTCTCCTCACTTAATTAGGTAGTGAGACACACTAATCTCCTCCTCCATTAGATAATAGATCGAGAAACGCAATAGACTCTTCCTCATCCTCCATTAGATAGATAGTGAGATTGACTGATAAACACACTAGCCTCTTTGTTCTCCTGTAGAGGGACAGACAGATAGCCAGACACTTTGGAATCCTTCTTCTTCTCCATTAGATAATAATACAGACAGACTCACAGACACACAGACAGACATACACACTACTCTTCTCCTCCCCTGAGAGTCAGAGAGATAGACACTGTAGCCTCCTTCTTCTCGATTAGATAAACGTACATATATAGACATCTGTTACAGTGACAGAGAGACAGACATACTAGCTTACTCCCCCTCCATTAGGTGCACACATAGACTGATACAAATATACAGTAGAATACCCCCCTTGACTTTCCGGTTCATTGATACACAGACCCGCACGCACACACAGACACACAGACACACACACACACACACACACACACACACACACACACACACACGGTAGCCTCCTCCTCTTCCTCAAATTTGAAGTTATGTAGATAGACACACTAACCTACTCCTCCAATACACAGACACATAAAAAGGCACACTAGCCTATAGGTATGCCTCCTTTAGATAGATAGGTAGTTAGGTAGATAGATAGATAGATAGATAGATAGATAGATAGATAGATAGATAGATAGAAAGATAGATACATAGGCAGGCAGGAAGATACAGAGACATACAAGTCTCCTCCTCCTCCGTTAGATAAGCAGACGGGCACACACATAGGCTAGCCTCTCCCATCCTCCTCTAGGCAGGCAGTCAGACAGACAGACACACTAGCGTCGGGGTGCGGTCTGTGGACAGGGATCAGCAGCGTTGACCAGGGGCAGGAGTGCCACTGGCGAGTCATAGCGTTTTATCCCATGTCCCACCCTGCCTTGCCTGGGGGTGGCATCCGCTCCCCCAAGTTCACCGGACTCAGACATTTGAAGTCTCCCTGCTTTGGGAGCGGGCGTGCTGAGGTCAGGGGAAGAGTTCAGCGGCAGATATGGAGGCGGCACAGCAGCTAAGGGGGATGCCTCGGGGAGTCGATCATTTTCCTACCATCTCCCCCTCTCCTGGCCTCGGGATGTCCTCTGCTACCCCAGGTGTGCGGGATTTAATTCTCCTTGTCAGCCAGGTCCTGGGAGGCTGCTGCGGTGATCTCTGGGTACAGGGACGTTGAGGGGAGCAGACTACATCGGGTGAGCCGATCAGGTTGCTCCCATCTCCACAAGGGCCTGGCCTGGAAACGGGCTCTCCTGCCCCGGGTTCACAGTATCCATGTTTCCATGTCAGCCTTCGCCCCGAAGGCGGGCCCGGTGTGATAAGGGGCTGCAGTGAGGAGGCGGGTCTGCCCCACCGAGCCCCTGTATTTGCTCAGATCTCCCCCTTGGCCGGTCCTAGGGTTGGTTTCTGCTACCCTAGGTACTCGAGGTGCACATCTCTGTGTTTTCCGGCTCCCGTGAAGCGGGTGTGGGGTGGGGCGCGGCGGGGGTCGGGCTGGGGCTTGGCGCGCGCAGCTATAGAAAGAGCAGAAGCGGCAGGCACGGGCTGCCCTGGCAAGCCTGTGGGTTCCCATCCATTGTCCCCCTCAGACTGCAATGGGGGCACCCTCTGTTGCTTCAGGGTGGCAATTGCCATCCCTCCAGGTGAGTCGAATACTGAGAGGCTTCCTCCATTAGACAGACAGAGAGACAAATAAATAGACAGTCAGACACACTAGCGTCTTCCTCCATTTAGACACAGCCATCTATCCTAACCTCCTCCTCCTCATCCATTATAGAGGGAGACAGAAACATAGACAGACAGACATGCACAAACACACACACACTAGCCTCCTCCTTCTCTTCCAATAGGTAGATAGGTAGATAGACAAACTAACCTCCTCCTCCAACAGACACACAAGTAAAAAGTCACACTTGGCTCCTGCTATGCCTCCACTTGATAGATAGTAAGATAGATAGATAGATAGATAGATAGATAGATAGATAGATAGATAGATAGATAGATAGATAGATAGGCAGGCAGGCCAATAGAGAGACCTACTCGCCGGCTGCTCCTCCGTTAGGTAAAACGACAAACACACACGTAGACTAGCCCCTCCCATTCTTAAATATCTAGGCAGTCAGGCTGGTAGTCAGACAGACACACAATCCAGACATGGGTGTTCTGGGGAAGGGGTTTGACGGAAGCGACTGGGGAATAGGGTGCCACTGTCGAGCTAGAGGATATTCTCCCATGTCCCTAGCTGCCTTGCCTGGAGGAGGCATCTGCTCCCCCAAGTTCACCGGACTCAAACCTTTAAAGTCGCCCTGCTCCTGGGAGCGGGCGTGGTGAGGTCAGGGGAAGAGGTCGGCAGCAGAGGCGGAGACAGAGGCTGCACAGCAGCAAACGGGGATGCCTCGGCGGCTTGGTCATTTTCCTCCGAACTCCACCTCTTCTGCCCTCGGGGCGGCCTCTGCTAACCCAGGTTTCCGGGATTGAGTTCTCCTTGTCAGCCAGGTCCTGGGATGCTGGTGAGGTGACTTCAGAGGACAGGGACGTCGTGGGGAGTGGACTGCCTCTGATCAGCCGATCAGTTTGCTCCCATCTCCACAGCGGCCTGGCCTGGGGGCGGCCTCTCCTGCCCCAGGTTCACCGTATGCATGTTTCCATGTCAGCGTCCGCCCTGGAGGCAGGCGCGGTGTGATCAGGGGCTGCAGTGAGTAGTCGGGGCTGCCCCACCGAGCCCCTGTTATTGCTCAGATCTCCCCCTTGGCCGGTTCTAGGGTTGATCTCTGCTACCCTAGGTACACGAGGTGCACATCTTTGCGTATCTTTGCGTTTCCCGGCTCCCGGGAGGCGGGCAGGGGTGGCCTGTGGGCGGGGCGGGGGCGGGGCTGGGGCGGGGCGGTGGCGGAAACCAAGAGGGCAGAAGCAGGAGGCATGGGCTGCCCAGGCAAGCCTGTGGGTTTCTATCCAGTGTCCCCCTCAGCCTGCAGTTGGGGCGTTGGGGCGCCCCCTGCTGCTTCAGGGTGGCAATTGCCATCCCCCCAGGTGGCACGAATACTGGGATTCTTCCTACAGTAGACACACAGAGAGACAAAGAAATAGACAGACAGACACACTAGCCTCTTCCTCCATTTAGAAACAGCCATATATCCTAACCTCCTGCTCTTCATCCATTAAATAGTTAGAAAGATACATACATACTCAGACACACACACACACACACACACACACACACGCCCCCCCCCACACAAACTCTAGCCTCCTCCTGGTCATAAATTACTCAGGTTCATAGACACACTAATCTCCTCCTCCATTAGATAATACTTAGACAAACTTAATAGACTATTTATCTTCCTCCATTAGATACATAGTCAGTGAGATTGATGGATACACACACAAGCCTCTACCTACACATGCTAGAGAGACACACAGATAGCCAGACACACGGGCCTCCTCCTTCTACTCGATTAGATATAAGCTCATACATGGATATCTTATATATAAACAGACACACAGACAGAAATACTAGCCTTCTCCTCCTCCATTAGATGCATATAAAGACTCATAGACTGGCACAGTAGCCTCCTTCCCCTTTACTTACAGATACATAGTAGACAGACCCGCACGCAAACACGCACACGCACACACACTGCCCCCCTCCGCTTGCTCAAATAGGTAGATAGGTAGATAGATACATTAACCTCCTCCTTCAACAGACAAAAAAATAAAAGACACACTAGCCTACTCCTACGCCTCACATAGATAGATAGATAGAGAGAGAGATAGATAGATAGATAGAGAGATAGAGAGATAGAGAGATACATAGATATATATGCAGGCAAGGAGATAGACATGCTATTCTCCTCTTCCTCCGTTAGATAAACAGACAGACACACACATAGAGTAGCCTCTCCCATCCTCCAATAGATAGGCAGTTAGGCTGGAAGTCAGACAAACAGACTCACTAGAGGCAGGGTGCGGTCTGGGTTGGGGTCGGCGGCGGTGACAGGGAATTAGGATGCCCCTGGCGAGACAGAGGATTTTCTCCCTTGTCCCTAGCTGCCTTGTCTGGGGGGGCCTCCGCTCCTTCAGATTCGTAGGACTCTGCCCGCCTGCCGCCGGGCCTGCTCCCCTGGCGAAGGCGTGGTGAAGGCCTGGGAAGAGATTGGGGACAGAGGAGAGGCAGCACAGCAGTTAAGGGGCATGCCTCGGCGACTTGGTCATTTTGCTCCCATCTCCCCATCTCCTGGGCTCTGGGCAGCATCTACTTCCCAGGTTTGCGGGAGTTAAGTCTTCTTGTCAGCCAGGTCATGGGATGATGGTGAGGTGAGTTCACGGGACAGTTACGTACCAGGGAGTGGACTGCCCAGGTTGAGACGATCAGTTTGCTCACATCTATACAGGGGCTTGGGCTGGGGGCGGTATCTCCTGCCCCAGATTCACAGAATGAATGTTTCCAGGTCCACCTGCCCCCTGGAGGCAGGCGTTCTACGGACAGAGGCTGCAGTGAGGAGGCGGGGCTGCCCCACCCAGCCCCTGTATCAGCTATCATCTCCTCCTTGGCGGTCCAGGGGTCCGTCTCTGGTACCCTGGTACAAGAGGTTAACTCATGTTTTGGCAAGAACCCGGGAGGCGGGCGAGGGGTGGTCAAGGGGCGGGGAGGGGGCGGTGCGGTGGTGGCCAAAGGGAACAAAGAAGCTGGGGCCAAGGGTGGCTAGACAAGCCTGTGAACTTCCAACCTGCGGCAAACTCAGACTGCAGTTGGGGCGCCCCCTGCTGCTTCAGGGTGGCAATTGCCATCCCCCCAGGTGGCACGAATACTGGGATTCTTCCTACAGTAGACACACAGAGAGACAAAGAAATAGACAGACAGACACACTAGCCTCTTCCTCCATTTAGAAACAGCCATATATCCTAACCTCCTCTTCCTCGTGCATTCTATAGGTAGACACATACATACATAGGCAGACACCCACAGACACACACATACACACACTGGCGTCCTACTTCTCCTCACTTAATTAGGTAGTGAGACACACTAATCTCCTCCTCCATTAGATAATAGATCGAGAAACGCAATAGACTCTTCCTCATCCTCCATTAGATAGATAGTGAGATTGACTGATAAACACACTAGCCTCTTTGTTCTCCTGTAGAGGGACAGACAGATAGCCAGACACTTTGGAATCCTTCTTCTTCTCCATTAGATAATAATACAGACAGACTCACAGACACACAGACAGACATACACACTACTCTTCTCCTCCCCTGAGAGTCAGAGAGATAGACACTGTAGCCTCCTTCTTCTCGATTAGATAAACGTACATATATAGATATCTGTTACAGTGACAGAGAGACAGACATACTAGCTTACTCCCCCTCCATTAGGTGCACACATAGACTGATACAAATATACAGTAGAATACCCCCCTTGACTTTCCGGTTCATTGATACACAGACCCGCACGCACACACAGACACACAGACACACACACACACACACACACACACACACACGGTAGCCTCCTCCTCTTCCTCAAATTTGAAGTTATGTAGATAGACACACTAACCTACTCCTCCAATACACAGACACATAAAAAGGCACACTAGCCTATAGGTATGCCTCCTTTAGATAGATAGGTAGTTAGGTAGATAGATAGATAGATAGATAGATAGATAGATAGATAGATAGGCAGGCAGGCCAATAGAGAGACCTACTCGCCGGCTGCTCCTCCGTTAGGTAAAACGACAAACACACACGTAGACTAGCCCCTCCCATTCTTAAATATCTAGGCAGTCAGGCTGGTAGTCAGACAGACACACAATCCAGACATGGGTGTTCTGGGGAAGGGGTTTGACGGAAGCGACTGGGGAATAGGGTGCCACTGTCGAGCTAGAGGATATTCTCCCATGTCCCTAGCTGCCTTGCCTGGAGGAGGCATCTGCTCCCCCAAGTTCACCGGACTCAAACCTTTAAAGTCGCCCTGCTCCTGGGAGCGGGCGTGGTGAGGTCAGGGGAAGAGGTCGGCAGCAGAGGCGGAGACAGAGGCTGCACAGCAGCAAACGGGGATGCCTCGGCGGCTTGGTCATTTTCCTCCGAACTCCACCTCTTCTGCCCTCGGGGCGGCCTCTGCTAACCCAGGTTTCCGGGATTGAGTTCTCCTTGTCAGCCAGGTCCTGGGATGCTGGTGAGGTGACTTCAGAGGACAGGGACGTCGTGGGGAGTGGACTGCCTCTGATCAGCCGATCAGTTTGCTCCCATCTCCACAGCGGCCTGGCCTGGGGGCGGCCTCTCCTGCCCCAGGTTCACCGTATGCATGTTTCCATGTCAGCGTCCGCCCTGGAGGCAGGCGCGGTGCGATCAGGGGCTGCAGTGAGTAGTCGGGGCTGCCCCACCGAGCCCCTGTTATTGCTCAGATCTCCCCCTTGGCCGGTTCTAGGGTTGATCTCTGCTACCCTAGGTACACGAGGTGCACATCTTTGCGTATCTTTGCGTTTCCCGGCTCCCGGGAGGCGGGCAGGGGTGGCCTGTGGGCGGGGCGGGGGCGGGGCTGGGGCGGGGCGGTGGCGGAAACCAAGAGGGCAGAAGCAGGAGGCATGGGCTGCCCAGGCAAGCCTGTGGGTTTCTATCCAGTGTCCCCCTCAGCCTGCAGTTGGGGCGTTGGGGCGCCCCCTGCTGCTTCAGGGTGGCAATTGCCATCCCCCCAGGTGGCACGAATACTGGGATTCTTCCTACAGTAGACACACAGAGAGACAAAGAAATAGACAGACAGACACACTAGCCTCTTCCTCCATTTAGAAACAGCCATATATCCTAACCTCCTGCTCTTCATCCATTAAATAGTTAGAAAGATACATACATACTCAGACACACACACACACACACACACACACACACGCCCCCCCCCACACAAACTCTAGCCTCCTCCTGGTCATAAATTACTCAGGTTCATAGACACACTAATCTCCTCCTCCATTAGATAATACTTAGACAAACTTAATAGACTATTTATCTTCCTCCATTAGATACATAGTCAGTGAGATTGATGGATACACACACAAGCCTCTACCTACACATGCTAGAGAGACACACAGATAGCCAGACACACGGGCCTCCTCCTTCTACTCGATTAGATATAAGCTCATACATGGATATCTTATATATAAACAGACACACAGACAGAAATACTAGCCTTCTCCTCCTCCATTAGATGCATATAAAGACTCATAGACTGGCACAGTAGCCTCCTTCCCCTTTACTTACAGATACATAGTAGACAGACCCGCACGCAAACACGCACACGCACACACACTGCCCCCCTCCGCTTGCTCAAATAGGTAGATAGGTAGATAGATACATTAACCTCCTCCTTCAACAGACAAAAAAATAAAAGACACACTAGCCTACTCCTACGCCTCACATAGATAGATAGATAGATAGAGAGATAGATAGATAGATAGAGAGATAGAGAGATAGAGAGATACATAGATATATATGCAGGCAAGGAGATAGACATGCTAGTCTCCTCTTCCTCCGTTAGATAAACAGACAGACACACACATAGAGTAGCCTCTCCCATCCTCCAATAGATAGGCAGTTAGGCTGGAAGTCAGACAAACAGACTCACTAGAGGCAGGGTGCGGTCTGGGTTGGGGTCGGCGGCGGTGACAGGGAATTAGGATGCCCCTGGCGAGACAGAGGATTTTCTCCCTTGTCCCTAGCTGCCTTGTCTGGGGGGGCCTCCGCTCCTTCAGATTCGTAGGACTCTGCCCGCCTGCCGCCGGGCCTGCTCCCCTGGCGAAGGCGTGGTGAAGGCCTGGGAAGAGATTGGGGACAGAGGAGAGGCAGCACAGCAGTTAAGGGGCATGCCTCGGCGACTTGGTCATTTTGCTCCCATCTCCCCATCTCCTGGGCTCTGGGCAGCATCTACTTCCCAGGTTTGCGGGAGTTAAGTCTTCTTGTCAGCCAGGTCATGGGATGATGGTGAGGTGAGTTCACGGGACAGTTACGTACCAGGGAGTGGACTGCCCAGGTTGAGACGATCAGTTTGCTCACATCTATACAGGGGCTTGGGCTGGGGGCGGTATCTCCTGCCCCAGATTCACAGAATGAATGTTTCCAGGTCCACCTGCCCCCTGGAGGCAGGCGTTCTACGGACAGAGGCTGCAGTGAGGAGGCGGGGCTGCCCCACCCAGCCCCTGTATCAGCTATCATCTCCTCCTTGGCGGTCCAGGGGTCCGTCTCTGGTACCCTGGTACAAGAGGTTAACTCATGTTTTGGCAAGAACCCGGGAGGCGGGCGAGGGGTGGTCAAGGGGCGGGGAGGGGGCGGTGCGGTGGTGGCCAAAGGGAACAAAGAAGCTGGGGCCAAGGGTGGCTAGACAAGCCTGTGAACTTCCAACCTGCGGCAAACTCAGACTGCAGTTGGGGCGCCCCCTGCTGCTTCAGGGTGGCAATTGCCATCCCCCCAGGTGGCACGAATACTGGGATTCTTCCTACAGTAGACACACAGAGAGACAAAGAAATAGACAGACAGACACACTAGCCTCTTCCTCCATTTAGAAACAGCCATATATCCTAACCTCCTCTTCCTCGTGCATTCTATAGGTAGACACATACATACATAGGCAGACACCCACAGACACACACATACACACACTGGCGTCCTACTTCTCCTCACTTAATTAGGTAGTGAGACACACTAATCTCCTCCTCCATTAGATAATAGATCGAGAAACGCAATAGACTCTTCCTCATCCTCCATTAGATAGATAGTGAGATTGACTGATAAACACACTAGCCTCTTTGTTCTCCTGTAGAGGGACAGACAGATAGCCAGACACTTTGGAATCCTTCTTCTTCTCCATTAGATAATAATACAGACAGACTCACAGACACACAGACAGACATACACACTACTCTTCTCCTCCCCTGAGAGTCAGAGAGATAGACACTGTAGCCTCCTTCTTCTCGATTAGATAAACGTACATATATAGATATCTGTTACAGTGACAGAGAGACAGACATACTAGCTTACTCCCCCTCCATTAGGTGCACACATAGACTGATACAAATATACAGTAGAATACCCCCCTTGACTTTCCGGTTCATTGATACACAGACCCGCACGCACACACAGACACACAGACACACACACACACACACACACACACACACACGGTAGCCTCCTCCTCTTCCTCAAATTTGAAGTTATGTAGATAGACACACTAACCTACTCCTCCAATACACAGACACATAAAAAGGCACACTAGCCTATAGGTATGCCTCCTTTAGATAGATAGGTAGTTAGGTAGATAGATAGATAGATAGATAGATAGATAGATAGATAGATAGATAGATAGAAAGATAGATACATAGGCAGGCAGGAAGATACAGAGACATACAAGTCTCCTCCTCCTCCGTTAGATAAGCAGACGGGCACACACATAGGCTAGCCTCTCCCATCCTCCTCTAGGCAGGCAGTCAGACAGACAGACACACTAGCGTCGGGGTGCGGTCTGTGGACAGGGATCAGCAGCGTTGTCCAGGGGCAGGAGTGCCACTGGCGAGTCATAGCGTTTTATCCCATGTCCCACCCTGCCTTGCCTGGGGGTGGCATCCGCTCCCCCAAGTTCACCGGACTCAGACATTTGAAGTCTCCCTGCTTTGGGAGCGGGCGTGCTGAGGTCAGGGGAAGAGTTCAGCGGCAGATATGGAGGCGGCACAGCAGCTAAGGGGGATGCCTCGGGGAGTCGATCATTTTCCTACCATCTCCCCCTCTCCTGGCCTCGGGATGTCCTCTGCTACCCCAGGTGTGCGGGATTTAATTCTCCTTGTCAGCCAGGTCCTGGGAGGCTGCTGCGGTGATCTCTGGGTACAGGGACGTTGAGGGGAGCAGACTACATCGGGTGAGCCGATCAGGTTGCTCCCATCTCCACAAGGGCCTGGCCTGGAAACGGGCTCTCCTGCCCCGGGTTCACAGTATCCATGTTTCCATGTCAGCCTTCGCCCCGAAGGCGGGCCCGGTGTGATAAGGGGCTGCAGTGAGGAGGCGGGTCTGCCCCACCGAGCCCCTGTATTTGCTCAGATCTCCCCCTTGGCCGGTCCTAGGGTTGGTTTCTGCTACCCTAGGTACTCGAGGTGCACATCTCTGTGTTTTCCGGCTCCCGTGAAGCGGGTGTGGGGTGGGGCGCGGCGGGGGTCGGGCTGGGGCTTGGCGCGCGCAGCTATAGAAAGAGCAGAAGCGGCAGGCACGGGCTGCCCTGGCAAGCCTGTGGGTTCCCATCCATTGTCCCCCTCAGACTGCAATGGGGGCACCCTCTGTTGCTTCAGGGTGGCAATTGCCATCCCTCCAGGTGAGTCGAATACTGAGAGGCTTCCTCCATTAGACAGACAGAGAGACAAATAAATAGACAGTCAGACACACTAGCGTCTTCCTCCATTTAGACACAGCCATCTATCCTAACCTCCTCCTCCTCATCCATTATAGAGGGAGACAGAAACATAGACAGACAGACATGCACAAACACACACACACTAGCCTCCTCCTTCTCTTCCAATAGGTAGATAGGTAGATAGACAAACTAACCTCCTCCTCCAACAGACACACAAGTAAAAAGTCACACTTGGCTCCTGCTATGCCTCCACTTGATAGATAGTAAGATAGATAGATAGATAGATAGATAGATAGATAGATAGATAGATAGATAGATAGATAGATAGATAGATAGGCAGGCCAATAGAGAGACCTACTCGCCGGCTGCTCCTCCGTTAGGTAAAACGACAAACACACACGTAGACTAGCCCCTCCCATTCTTAAATATCTAGGCAGTCAGGCTGGTAGTCAGACAGACACACAATCCAGACATGGGTGTTCTGGGGAAGGGGTTTGACGGAAGCGACTGGGGAATAGGGTGCCACTGTCGAGCTAGAGGATATTCTCCCATGTCCCTAGCTGCCTTGCCTGGAGGAGGCATCTGCTCCCCCAAGTTCACCGGACTCAAACCTTTAAAGTCGCCCTGCTCCTGGGAGCGGGCGTGGTGAGGTCAGGGGAAGAGGTCGGCAGCAGAGGCGGAGACAGAGGCTGCACAGCAGCAAACGGGGATGCCTCGGCGGCTTGGTCATTTTCCTCCGAACTCCACCTCTTCTGCCCTCGGGGCGGCCTCTGCTAACCCAGGTTTCCGGGATTGAGTTCTCCTTGTCAGCCAGGTCCTGGGATGCTGGTGAGGTGACTTCAGAGGACAGGGACGTCGTGGGGAGTGGACTGCCTCTGATCAGCCGATCAGTTTGCTCCCATCTCCACAGCGGCCTGGCCTGGGGGCGGCCTCTCCTGCCCCAGGTTCACCGTATGCATGTTTCCATGTCAGCGTCCGCCCTGGAGGCAGGCGCGGTGCGATCAGGGGCTGCAGTGAGTAGTCGGGGCTGCCCCACCGAGCCCCTGTTATTGCTCAGATCTCCCCCTTGGCCGGTTCTAGGGTTGATCTCTGCTACCCTAGGTACACGAGGTGCACATCTTTGCGTATCTTTGCGTTTCCCGGCTCCCGGGAGGCGGGCAGGGGTGGCCTGTGGGCGGGGCGGGGGCGGGGCTGGGGCGGGGCGGTGGCGGAAACCAAGAGGGCAGAAGCAGGAGGCATGGGCTGCCCAGGCAAGCCTGTGGGTTTCTATCCAGTGTCCCCCTCAGCCTGCAGTTGGGGCGTTGGGGCGCCCCCTGCTGCTTCAGGGTGGCAATTGCCATCCCCCCAGGTGGCACGAATACTGGGATTCTTCCTACAGTAGACACACAGAGAGACAAAGAAATAGACAGACAGACACACTAGCCTCTTCCTCCATTTAGAAACAGCCATATATCCTAACCTCCTGCTCTTCATCCATTAAATAGTTAGAAAGATACATACATACTCAGACACACACACACACACACACACACACACACGCCCCCCCCCACACAAACTCTAGCCTCCTCCTGGTCATAAATTACTCAGGTTCATAGACACACTAATCTCCTCCTCCATTAGATAATACTTAGACAAACTTAATAGACTATTTATCTTCCTCCATTAGATACATAGTCAGTGAGATTGATGGATACACACACAAGCCTCTACCTACACATGCTAGAGAGACACACAGATAGCCAGACACACGGGCCTCCTCCACTACTCGATTAGATATAAGCTCATACATGGATATCTTATATATAAACAGACACACAGACAGAAATACTAGCCTTCTCCTCCTCCATTAGATGCATATAAAGACTCATAGACTGGCACAGTAGCCTCCTTCCCCTTTACTTACAGATACATAGTAGACAGACCCGCACGCAAACACGCACACGCACACACACTGCCCCCCTCCGCTTGCTCAAATAGGTAGATAGGTAGATAGATACATTAACCTCCTCCTTCAACAGACAAAAAAATAAAAGACACACTAGCCTACTCCTACGCCTCACATAGATAGATAGATAGATAGATAGATAGATAGATAGATAGATAGATAGAGAGATAGAGAGATAGAGAGATACATAGATATATATGCAGGCAAGGAGATAGACATGCTAGTCTCCTCTTCCTCCGTTAGATAAACAGACAGACACACACATAGAGTAGCCTCTCCCATCCTCCAATAGATAGGCAGTTAGGCTGGAAGTCAGACAAACAGACTCACTAGAGGCAGGGTGCGGTCTGGGTTGGGGTCGGCGGCGGTGACAGGGAATTAGGATGCCCCTGGCGAGACAGAGGATTTTCTCCCTTGTCCCTAGCTGCCTTGTCTGGGGGGGCCTCCGCTCCTTCAGATTCGTAGGACTCTGCCCGCCTGCCGCCGGGCCTGCTCCCCTGGCGAAGGCGTGGTGAAGGCCTGGGAAGAGATTGGGGACAGAGGAGAGGCAGCACAGCAGTTAAGGGGCATGCCTCGGCGACTTGGTCATTTTGCTCCCATCTCCCCATCTCCTGGGCTCTGGGCAGCATCTACTTCCCAGGTTTGCGGGAGTTAAGTCTTCTTGTCAGCCAGGTCATGGGATGATGGTGAGGTGAGTTCACGGGACAGTTACGTACCAGGGAGTGGACTGCCCAGGTTGAGACGATCAGTTTGCTCACATCTATACAGGGGCTTGGGCTGGGGGCGGTATCTCCTGCCCCAGATTCACAGAATGAATGTTTCCAGGTCCACCTGCCCCCTGGAGGCAGGCGTTCTACGGACAGAGGCTGCAGTGAGGAGGCGGGGCTGCCCCACCCAGCCCCTGTATCAGCTATCATCTCCTCCTTGGCGGTCCAGGGGTCCGTCTCTGGTACCCTGGTACAAGAGGTTAACTCATGTTTTGGCAAGAACCCGGGAGGCGGGCGAGGGGTGGTCAAGGGGCGGGGAGGGGGCGGTGCGGTGGTGGCCAAAGGGAACAAAGAAGCTGGGGCCAAGGGTGGCTAGACAAGCCTGTGAACTTCCAACCTGCGGCAAACTCAGACTGCAGTTGGGGCGCCCCCTGCTGCTTCAGGGTGGCAATTGCCATCCCCCCAGGTGGCACGAATACTGGGATTCTTCCTACAGTAGACACACAGAGAGACAAAGAAATAGACAGACAGACACACTAGCCTCTTCCTCCATTTAGAAACAGCCATATATCCTAACCTCCTCTTCCTCGTGCATTCTATAGGTAGACACATACATACATAGGCAGACACCCACAGACACACACATACACACACTGGCGTCCTACTTCTCCTCACTTAATTAGGTAGTGAGACACACTAATCTCCTCCTCCATTAGATAATAGATCGAGAAACGCAATAGACTCTTCCTCATCCTCCATTAGATAGATAGTGAGATTGACTGATAAACACACTAGCCTCTTTGTTCTCCTGTAGAGGGACAGACAGATAGCCAGACACTTTGGAATCCTTCTTCTTCTCCATTAGATAATAATACAGACAGACTCACAGACACACAGACAGACATACACACTACTCTTCTCCTCCCCTGAGAGTCAGAGAGATAGACACTGTAGCCTCCTTCTTCTCGATTAGATAAACGTACATATATAGATATCTGTTACAGTGACAGAGAGACAGACATACTAGCTTACTCCCCCTCCATTAGGTGCACACATAGACTGATACAAATATACAGTAGAATACCCCCCTTGACTTTCCGGTTCATTGATACACAGACCCGCACGCACACACAGACACACAGACACACACACACACACACACACACACACACACGGTAGCCTCCTCCTCTTCCTCAAATTTGAAGTTATGTAGATAGACACACTAACCTACTCCTCCAATACACAGACACATAAAAAGGCACACTAGCCTATAGGTATGCCTCCTTTAGATAGATAGGTAGTTAGGTAGATAGATAGATAGATAGATAGATAGATAGATAGATAGATAGATAGAAAGATAGATACATAGGCAGGCAGGAAGATACAGAGACATACAAGTCTCCTCCTCCTCCGTTAGATAAGCAGACGGGCACACACATAGGCTAGCCTCTCCCATCCTCCTCTAGGCAGGCAGTCAGACAGACAGACACACTAGCGTCGGGGTGCGGTCTGTGGACAGGGATCAGCAGCGTTGTCCAGGGGCAGGAGTGCCACTGGCGAGTCATAGCGTTTTATCCCATGTCCCACCCTGCCTTGCCTGGGGGTGGCATCCGCTCCCCCAAGTTCACCGGACTCAGACATTTGAAGTCTCCCTGCTTTGGGAGCGGGCGTGCTGAGGTCAGGGGAAGAGTTCAGCGGCAGATATGGAGGCGGCACAGCAGCTAAGGGGGATGCCTCGGGGAGTCGATCATTTTCCTACCATCTCCCCCTCTCCTGGCCTCGGGATGTCCTCTGCTACCCCAGGTGTGCGGGATTTAATTCTCCTTGTCAGCCAGGTCCTGGGAGGCTGCTGCGGTGATCTCTGGGTACAGGGACGTTGAGGGGAGCAGACTACATCGGGTGAGCCGATCAGGTTGCTCCCATCTCCACAAGGGCCTGGCCTGGAAACGGGCTCTCCTGCCCCGGGTTCACAGTATCCATGTTTCCATGTCAGCCTTCGCCCCGAAGGCGGGCCCGGTGTGATAAGGGGCTGCAGTGAGGAGGCGGGTCTGCCCCACCGAGCCCCTGTATTTGCTCAGATCTCCCCCTTGGCCGGTCCTAGGGTTGGTTTCTGCTACCCTAGGTACTCGAGGTGCACATCTCTGTGTTTTCCGGCTCCCGTGAAGCGGGTGTGGGGTGGGGCGCGGCGGGGGTCGGGCTGGGGCTTGGCGCGCGCAGCTATAGAAAGAGCAGAAGCGGCAGGCACGGGCTGCCCTGGCAAGCCTGTGGGTTCCCATCCATTGTCCCCCTCAGACTGCAATGGGGGCACCCTCTGTTGCTTCAGGGTGGCAATTGCCATCCCTCCAGGTGAGTCGAATACTGAGAGGCTTCCTCCATTAGACAGACAGAGAGACAAATAAATAGACAGTCAGACACACTAGCGTCTTCCTCCATTTAGACACAGCCATCTATCCTAACCTCCTCCTCCTCATCCATTATAGAGGGAGACAGAAACATAGACAGACAGACATGCACAAACACACACACACTAGCCTCCTCCTTCTCTTCCAATAGGTAGATAGGTAGATAGACAAACTAACCTCCTCCTCCAACAGACACACAAGTAAAAAGTCACACTTGGCTCCTGCTATGCCTCCACTTGATAGATAGTAAGATAGATAGATAGATAGATAGATAGATAGATAGATAGATAGATAGATAGATAGATAGATAGGCAGGCCAATAGAGAGACCTACTCGCCGGCTGCTCCTCCGTTAGGTAAAACGACAAACACACACGTAGACTAGCCCCTCCCATTCTTAAATATCTAGGCAGTCAGGCTGGTAGTCAGACAGACACACAATCCAGACATGGGTGTTCTGGGGAAGGGGTTTGACGGAAGCGACTGGGGAATAGGGTGCCACTGTCGAGCTAGAGGATATTCTCCCATGTCCCTAGCTGCCTTGCCTGGAGGAGGCATCTGCTCCCCCAAGTTCACCGGACTCAAACCTTTAAAGTCGCCCTGCTCCTGGGAGCGGGCGTGGTGAGGTCAGGGGAAGAGGTCGGCAGCAGAGGCGGAGACAGAGGCTGCACAGCAGCAAACGGGGATGCCTCGGCGGCTTGGTCATTTTCCTCCGAACTCCACCTCTTCTGCCCTCGGGGCGGCCTCTGCTAACCCAGGTTTCCGGGATTGAGTTCTCCTTGTCAGCCAGGTCCTGGGATGCTGGTGAGGTGACTTCAGAGGACAGGGACGTCGTGGGGAGTGGACTGCCTCTGATCAGCCGATCAGTTTGCTCCCATCTCCACAGCGGCCTGGCCTGGGGGCGGCCTCTCCTGCCCCAGGTTCACCGTATGCATGTTTCCATGTCAGCGTCCGCCCTGGAGGCAGGCGCGGTGCGATCAGGGGCTGCAGTGAGTAGTCGGGGCTGCCCCACCGAGCCCCTGTTATTGCTCAGATCTCCCCCTTGGCCGGTTCTAGGGTTGATCTCTGCTACCCTAGGTACACGAGGTGCACATCTTTGCGTATCTTTGCGTTTCCCGGCTCCCGGGAGGCGGGCAGGGGTGGCCTGTGGGCGGGGCGGGGGCGGGGCTGGGGCGGGGCGGTGGCGGAAACCAAGAGGGCAGAAGCAGGAGGCATGGGCTGCCCAGGCAAGCCTGTGGGTTTCTATCCAGTGTCCCCCTCAGCCTGCAGTTGGGGCGTTGGGGCGCCCCCTGCTGCTTCAGGGTGGCAATTGCCATCCCCCCAGGTGGCACGAATACTGGGATTCTTCCTACAGTAGACACACAGAGAGACAAAGAAATAGACAGACAGACACACTAGCCTCTTCCTCCATTTAGAAACAGCCATATATCCTAACCTCCTGCTCTTCATCCATTAAATAGTTAGAAAGATACATACATACTCAGACACACACACACACACACACACACACACACGCCCCCCCCCACACAAACTCTAGCCTCCTCCTGGTCATAAATTACTCAGGTTCATAGACACACTAATCTCCTCCTCCATTAGATAATACTTAGACAAACTTAATAGACTATTTATCTTCCTCCATTAGATACATAGTCAGTGAGATTGATGGATACACACACAAGCCTCTACCTACACATGCTAGAGAGACACACAGATAGCCAGACACACGGGCCTCCTCCACTACTCGATTAGATATAAGCTCATACATGGATATCTTATATATAAACAGACACACAGACAGAAATACTAGCCTTCTCCTCCTCCATTAGATGCATATAAAGACTCATAGACTGGCACAGTAGCCTCCTTCCCCTTTACTTACAGATACATAGTAGACAGACCCGCACGCAAACACGCACACGCACACACACTGCCCCCCTCCGCTTGCTCAAATAGGTAGATAGGTAGATAGATACATTAACCTCCTCCTTCAACAGACAAAAAAATAAAAGACACACTAGCCTACTCCTACGCCTCACATAGATAGATAGATAGATAGATAGATAGATAGATAGATAGATAGATAGATAGATAGATAGAGAGATAGAGAGATAGAGAGATACATAGATATATATGCAGGCAAGGAGATAGACATGCTAGTCTCCTCTTCCTCCGTTAGATAAACAGACAGACACACACATAGAGTAGCCTCTCCCATCCTCCAATAGATAGGCAGTTAGGCTGGAAGTCAGACAAACAGACTCACTAGAGGCAGGGTGCGGTCTGGGTTGGGGTCGGCGGCGGTGACAGGGAATTAGGATGCCCCTGGCGAGACAGAGGATTTTCTCCCTTGTCCCTAGCTGCCTTGTCTGGGGGGGCCTCCGCTCCTTCAGATTCGTAGGACTCTGCCCGCCTGCCGCCGGGCCTGCTCCCCTGGCGAAGGCGTGGTGAAGGCCTGGGAAGAGATTGGGGACAGAGGAGAGGCAGCACAGCAGTTAAGGGGCATGCCTCGGCGACTTGGTCATTTTGCTCCCATCTCCCCATCTCCTGGGCTCTGGGCAGCATCTACTTCCCAGGTTTGCGGGAGTTAAGTCTTCTTGTCAGCCAGGTCATGGGATGATGGTGAGGTGAGTTCACGGGACAGTTACGTACCAGGGAGTGGACTGCCCAGGTTGAGACGATCAGTTTGCTCACATCTATACAGGGGCTTGGGCTGGGGGCGGTATCTCCTGCCCCAGATTCACAGAATGAATGTTTCCAGGTCCACCTGCCCCCTGGAGGCAGGCGTTCTACGGACAGAGGCTGCAGTGAGGAGGCGGGGCTGCCCCACCCAGCCCCTGTATCAGCTATCATCTCCTCCTTGGCGGTCCAGGGGTCCGTCTCTGGTACCCTGGTACAAGAGGTTAACTCATGTTTTGGCAAGAACCCGGGAGGCGGGCGAGGGGTGGTCAAGGGGCGGGGAGGGGGCGGTGCGGTGGTGGCCAAAGGGAACAAAGAAGCTGGGGCCAAGGGTGGCTAGACAAGCCTGTGAACTTCCAACCTGCGGCAAACTCAGACTGCAGTTGGGGCGCCCCCTGCTGCTTCAGGGTGGCAATTGCCATCCCCCCAGGTGGCACGAATACTGGGATTCTTCCTACAGTAGACACACAGAGAGACAAAGAAATAGACAGACAGACACACTAGCCTCTTCCTCCATTTAGAAACAGCCATATATCCTAACCTCCTCTTCCTCGTGCATTCTATAGGTAGACACATACATACATAGGCAGACACCCACAGACACACACATACACACACTGGCGTCCTACTTCTCCTCACTTAATTAGGTAGTGAGACACACTAATCTCCTCCTCCATTAGATAATAGATCGAGAAACGCAATAGACTCTTCCTCATCCTCCATTAGATAGATAGTGAGATTGACTGATAAACACACTAGCCTCTTTGTTCTCCTGTAGAGGGACAGACAGATAGCCAGACACTTTGGAATCCTTCTTCTTCTCCATTAGATAATAATACAGACAGACTCACAGACACACAGACAGACATACACACTACTCTTCTCCTCCCCTGAGAGTCAGAGAGATAGACACTGTAGCCTCCTTCTTCTCGATTAGATAAACGTACATATATAGATATCTGTTACAGTGACAGAGAGACAGACATACTAGCTTACTCCCCCTCCATTAGGTGCACACATAGACTGATACAAATATACAGTAGAATACCCCCCTTGACTTTCCGGTTCATTGATACACAGACCCGCACGCACACACAGACACACAGACACACACACACACAGACACACACACACACACACACACACACACACACACACACACACACACACACACGGTAGCCTCCTCCTCTTCCTCAAATTTGAAGTTATGTAGATAGACACACTAACCTACTCCTCCAATACACAGACACATAAAAAGGCACACTAGCCTATAGGTATGCCTCCTTTAGATAGATAGGTAGTTAGGTAGATAGATAGATAGATAGATAGATAGATAGATAGATAGATAGATAGATAGATAGAAAGATAGATACATAGGCAGGCAGGAAGATACTGAGACATACAAGTCTCCTCCTCCTCCGTTAGATAAGCAGACGGGCACACACATAGGCTAGCCTCTCCCATCCTCCTCTAGGCAGGCAGTCAGACAGACAGACACACTAGCGTCGGGGTGCGGTCTGTGGACAGGGATCAGCAGCGTTGTCCAGGGGCAGGAGTGCCACTGGCGAGTCATAGCGTTTTATCCCATGTCCCACCCTGCCTTGCCTGGGGGTGGCATCCGCTCCCCCAAGTTCACCGGACTCAGACATTTGAAGTCTCCCTGCTTTGGGAGCGGGCGTGCTGAGGTCAGGGGAAGAGTTCAGCGGCAGATATGGAGGCGGCACAGCAGCTAAGGGGGATGCCTCGGGGAGTCGATCATTTTCCTACCATCTCCCCCTCTCCTGGCCTCGGGATGTCCTCTGCTACCCCAGGTGTGCGGGATTTAATTCTCCTTGTCAGCCAGGTCCTGGGAGGCTGCTGCGGTGATCTCTGGGTACAGGGACGTTGAGGGGAGCAGACTACATCGGGTGAGCCGATCAGGTTGCTCCCATCTCCACAAGGGCCTGGCCTGGAAACGGGCTCTCCTGCCCCGGGTTCACAGTATCCATGTTTCCATGTCAGCCTTCGCCCCGAAGGCGGGCCCGGTGTGATAAGGGGCTGCAGTGAGGAGGCGGGTCTGCCCCACCGAGCCCCTGTATTTGCTCAGATCTCCCCCTTGGCCGGTCCTAGGGTTGGTTTCTGCTACCCTAGGTACTCGAGGTGCACATCTCTGTGTTTTCCGGCTCCCGTGAAGCGGGTGTGGGGTGGGGCGCGGCGGGGGTCGGGCTGGGGCTTGGCGCGCGCAGCTATAGAAAGAGCAGAAGCGGCAGGCACGGGCTGCCCTGGCAAGCCTGTGGGTTCCCATCCATTGTCCCCCTCAGACTGCAATGGGGGCACCCTCTGTTGCTTCAGGGTGGCAATTGCCATCCCTCCAGGTGAGTCGAATACTGAGAGGCTTCCTCCATTAGACAGACAGAGAGACAAATAAATAGACAGTCAGACACACTAGCGTCTTCCTCCATTTAGACACAGCCATCTATCCTAACCTCCTCCTCCTCATCCATTATAGAGGGAGACAGAAACATAGACAGACAGACATGCACAAACACACACACACTAGCCTCCTCCTTCTCTTCCAATAGGTAGATAGGTAGATAGACAAACTAACCTCCTCCTCCAACAGACACACAAGTAAAAAGTCACACTTGGCTCCTGCTATGCCTCCACTTGATAGATAGTAAGATAGATAGATAGATAGATAGATAGATAGATAGATAGATAGATAGATAGATAGATAGATAGATAGATAGATAGGCAGGCCAATAGAGAGACCTACTCGCCGGCTGCTCCTCCGTTAGGTAAAACGACAAACACACACGTAGACTAGCCCCTCCCATTCTTAAATATCTAGGCAGTCAGGCTGGTAGTCAGACAGACACACAATCCAGACATGGGTGTTCTGGGGAAGGGGTTTG
This sequence comes from Vicugna pacos, assembly GCF_048564905.1. Lineage (NCBI taxonomy): Eukaryota > Metazoa > Chordata > Mammalia > Artiodactyla > Camelidae > Vicugna > Vicugna pacos. Next base: position 149,607 of record NW_027328806.1, on the reverse strand, counting down.
ACGGAAGCGACTGGGGAATAGGGTGCCACTGTCGAGCTAGAGGATATTCTCCCATGTCCCTAGCTGCCTTGCCTGGAGGAGGCATCTGCTCCCCCAAGTTCACCGGACTCAAACCTTTAAAGTCGCCCTGCTCCTGGGAGCGGGCGTGGTGAGGTCAGGGGAAGAGGTCGGCAGCAGAGGCGGAGACAGAGGCTGCACAGCAGCAAACGGGGATGCCTCGGCGGCTTGGTCATTTTCCTCCGAACTCCACCTCTTCTGCCCTCGGGGCGGCCTCTGCTAACCCAGGTTTCCGGGATTGAGTTCTCCTTGTCAGCCAGGTCCTGGGATGCTGGTGAGGTGACTTCAGAGGACAGGGACGTCGTGGGGAGTGGACTGCCTCTGATCAGCCGATCAGTTTGCTCCCATCTCCACAGCGGCCTGGCCTGGGGGCGGCCTCTCCTGCCCCAGGTTCACCGTATGCATGTTTCCATGTCAGCGTCCGCCCTGGAGGCAGGCGCGGTGTGATCAGGGGCTGCAGTGAGTAGTCGGGGCTGCCCCACCGAGCCCCTGTTATTGCTCAGATCTCCCCCTTGGCCGGTTCTAGGGTTGATCTCTGCTACCCTAGGTACACGAGGTGCACATCTTTGCGTATCTTTGCGTTTCCCGGCTCCCGGGAGGCGGGCAGGGGTGGCCTGTGGGCGGGGCGGGGGCGGGGCTGGGGCGGGGCGGTGGCGGAAACCAAGAGGGCAGAAGCAGGAGGCATGGGCTGCCCAGGCAAGCCTGTGGGTTTCTATCCAGTGTCCCCCTCAGCC